>NC_090417.1:18907569-19053584 GCF_036365525.1 Heterodontus francisci
TCATCAGTGAAGCAGATGAGCTGGTCATGATTGAAGTGTGGTGTTTGTGATCTTGCTGTGCGCAGATTGGCTGCTGTGTTTCATTGCAGCAATAATGGACACTTCCAACGAAGTTCATTAGCTGTAAAGTTCTGATATCATGACAGGCTCTATATAAATGCAAGCTCCTTCTTGTTGTTAATTTTGTGTGGATATTTCATTTCCTGTTCCTCAGCCTTACTTCCTGTCGTCCAAATTGTGAGTCACGCTTTTTGTCACTGTGTCTCATTAGAATTTGCTATGTCAACTGTCACAGTGCGTTCTGAGTTCCAGATACCAGGTGTTTCTTTCTCAATTCAGCCACATTTCTGTGCTGAAAGAGAGTCTGTGTGTTGACTCAGCTGGACCAGAGGCTTCGGTGACTGACCAAGTCTGACTGCAGTCTGCTCAAATTTTGCCATCTCTCTTTTTTCAGCATGCGTCTGTGGTGTTACGATGGCAGCCTGTGGCTGTCTTTGTGCCTGTGCTCCTGCTGTCAGTCAGTCGTGCAGAGAGAAATGTGACCGTCTTGCCAACAGCTTTTCTCCACGACCTGCTGCAACGCTATGGTGACAATGAGGTCCTGATGCTTCGTCAACTGAAGGCACTGCTGAACCGGCTGGATGTTGGGTGTGGGTAGCGCCAAGATACCGACAGGCCTGGGCAGCGCCAACCTTTCAAGGTGAGGGATCGTCTGCCTACCTTCTGTGAACTTCAGCTCATCCAGACCTCTGCTGCCTGTATCCTAACTCTCACCAAATCCTATTCAGTCATCAACATTCTGCTCATTGACATAACACTGGCTCCCAGTCAAGCAATGCCTCGATTTTAAATTCTCATCCTTTTTTTTTCAATCCCTCCATAGCCTTGCCCCCCCTCCCCCCTCTGCACTCATCTAATTTCTGGCCTCTTGTTCATCTACCAAGTGTAAAGGCTCCACCATTGGCGGCCGGACCTTCATCTGCCTGGGCCCTTCGCTCTCAATTCCCTCCCTAAACCTCACTCACTTTCTTCCTTTCAAACTGGTCCTTAAAGCCAACTGCTTTGACCAACCGTTTTGGTAATCAGCTCTAATTTGTTGGTGTCCTGGAAATGGCTCCTGTGAAGTGCCCTGAACAGTTTTTCCTCCATTCTAGTTGTTAGATGAATGCAAGTTGGTGTTGTCGCTCGAATCTGATTGGTTATGATTTCAGAATCCTGTGGGGGGGACCCTTGTGCTTCATTTTCTGATCTGTACAATGTTGTCACCCTGACTCTCCCTCACTTGCTGCAGAAACTCAAAGCAATGTCCGAATCACCTCGAGGATGGATTCTCATATCCTCGCCCCACAAGGCCACTTCCTCCTCTCCCGCCTCCTCCGCTGTGGGATCATGATCTCATCCAGTACTGAGCACACCGTTCCCCTCTCATGTTGAATCTTTCCAAGCTGGAGTGACCCCCTGAGCATCTGTGAGTTGTCTCGCCCTCAATATGGAACTGATCCCCGGCCTCGCTATATTCCCTCCCGATCTCTGTCACATTTTTCTTACCAGCAGCCTGTCTCTGGATTGTTGCTTTCCCTCCTTTCCCTCCATTTCACCAGAGGAAGCTTCTCTCCCATCGCTGTGCTCCTGCCCTCCGGAATTCTCTCCCAGAGCATCTGCTATGGGTCTTCAAAACCCTCTGGTGAACCTTGGACTCTCCCCTTGGTATCTTCTTCTCCTCGTGCTCAGTAACGAGACCTCACCTCATCATCTTCACAACTTGGCCACCTTCCTCCTCTGAGTGAGGGTGGGGGGAGCAGGGTCTGATCTCTGGCTGAAACTCTCTTTCATGGGCTATTTGGGACCCGCAACAGTGACTCAGGCTATGCTTTCTCTCCCTTTTCAGTGCTTCTCCTCCTCTCAGCTCTTTGCTGTCCACAATCTGAACAACAACAGCAGGATAGACAGTGCTGCATTCCGACACATCTGTCCTACCATCCTTCAACAGCTGGAGAGTGGGGCTTGTACAGCAGAAAACCAGGAGAATGAAGAGGATGAGAAAACCTTGCCCTTGAAACCCACAGCCTCTGAGGGTAGGTCACGTTGACTCATCCATAGCCATGTCCAGTCTGAGCGCACCTCCCGTGCTGGGGTCAAACCAAAAGCGTGAATAGAGTCCCAGTGTCTCAGAACAAAGCAATTCCCCACCTCCCACCACACACATCCCTCCCCTCTCCACTTATTCTCCATCCCTCCGCCTTTCTTTTCTCATCACAAGTCTCTCCTCCCACCCCCACTGCACTCAACACACTCTCTCCTATTTTTCTGATGACTGCCTGTCCCCTGTCCCTCCCCTCTTTCTCGGCGCGCTCTTGCTCTCTCTCTCTCTCACCCTCACTCTTCCCCCCCCCCCACTCTTCCCCCCCACTCTTCTCCCCCCCACTCTTCCACCCCCACTCTTCCCCCCCCACTCTTCCCCCACCCACTCTTCCCCCCCCACTCTTCCCCCCCCCCCACTCTTCCCCCCCCCACTCTTCCCCCCCCACTCTTCCCCCCCCACTCTTCCCCCCCCACTCTTTCCCCCCCCACTCTCCCCCCCCACTCTTCCCCCCCACTCTTCCCCCCCCACTCTTCCCCCCCCACTCTTCCCCCCCCCACTCTTCCCCCCCCCACTCTTCCCCCCCCCACTCTTCCCCCCCCCCCACTCTTCCCCCCCCCACTCTTCCCCCCCCCACTCTTCCCCCCCCACTCTTCCCCCCCCCACTCTTCCCCCCCCCACTCTTCCCCCCCCCACTCTTCCCCCCCCCACTCTTCCCCCTCCCCACTCTTCCCCCCCCACTCTTCCCCCCCACTCTTCCCCCCCCCACTCTTCCCCCCCCCACTCTTCCCCCCCCCACTCTTCCCCCCCCCACTCTTTCCCCCCCCACTCTTGCCCCCCCCCACTCTTCCCCCCCCACTCTTCCCCCCCCACTCTTCCCCCCCACTCTTCACTTCCCCCCCACTCTTCCCCCCCACTCTTCCCCCCCCACTCTTCCCCCCCCACTCTTCCCCCCCCACGTCTTCCCCCCCACTCTTCCCCCCCCACTCTCCCCCCCCACTCTTCCCCCCCCACTCTTCCCCCCCCACTCTTCCCCCCCCACTCTTCCCCCCCCACTCTTCCCCCCCACTCTTCCCCCCCACTCTTCCCCCCCACTCTTCCCCCCCCACTCTTCCCCCCCCACTCTTCCCACCCCACTCTTCCCCCCCCACTCTTCCCCCCCCCCACTCTTTCCCCCCCCCAGCTCTTCCCCCCCCCCACTCTTCCCCCCCCCACTCTTCCCCCCCCACTCTTCCCCCCCCCCCCACTCTTCCCCCCCCCCACTCTTCCCCCCCCCACTCTTCCCCCCCCCCACTCTTCCCCCCCCCCACTCTTCCCCCCCCCCACTCTTCCCCCCCCCCACTCTTCCCCCCCCCCACTCTTCCCCCCCCCACTCTTCCCCCCCCCCCCACTCTTCCCCCCCCCCCACTCTTCCCCCCCCCCACTCTTTCCCCCCCCCCACTCTTTCCCCCCCCCCACTCTTCCCCCCCCCCCACTCTTCCCCCCCCCCACTCTTCCCCCCCCCCACTCTTTTCCCCCCCCCCACTCTTCCCCCCCCCACTCTTCCCCCCCCCCACTCTTCCCCCCCCCCCACTCTTCCCCCCCCCCACTCTTCCCCCCCCCCACTCTTCCCCCCCCCACTCTTCCCCCCCCCCCCACTCTTCCCCCCCCCCCACTCTTCCCCCCCCCCACTCTTCCCCCCCCCACTCTTCCCCCCCCCCCCCCACTCTTTCCCCCCCCCACTCTTCCCCCCCCACTCTTTCCCCCCCCCACTCTTCCCCCCCCCCACTCTTTCCCCCCCCCCCACTCTTCCCCCCCCCCCCCACTCTTCCCCCCCCACTCTTCCCCCCCCCACTCTTCCCCCCACCCCCACTCTTCCCCCCCCCCACTCTTCCCCCCCACTCTTCTTCCCCCCCCACTCTCCCCCCCCCACTCTTCCCCCCCCCCACTCTTCCCCCCCACTCTTCCCCCCCCCACTCTTCCCCCCCCCCCCACTCTCCCCCCCCCCCCCCACTCTTCCCCCCCCCCACTCTTTCTCTCCCCCCCCCACTCTTTCTCTCCCCCCCCTCACTCTTTCTCTCCCCCCCTCACTCTTTCTCTCCCCCCCCTCACTCTTTCTCTCCCCCCCTCACTCTTTCTCTCCCCCCCCTCACTCTTTCTCTCCCCCCTCCCCTCACTCTTCTCTCCCCCCCCCTCACTCTGCCTTGTGGTGGGCAGTATAGCCTTCTTCTGTGCTGTGGTCTGTGTAATGATGACTGGCTCTTGGAGACCACGGCAGCTTGAAGGGCACGGAGATTGAAAGTGTTAGCTGTGACTCAGTGGGAGGTACTTGTTTCAGAGTTTTGAAAGTTGTGGTTTCAGGACCCACTGCAGAGACTTGAATGCGTAATTCAGGCTGATAATCCCGATGCAGTACTGAGGGAATACCACACGGTTGGAATTGCCGTCTTTCGGTGAGACATTCCACTGAAGCTCTGTTTGGTCTTTGATTTGATCTAAAACATCTCAAGGCCACTATTGGAAGAAAAGCAGAGGAGTGGCAATCTCAAAAAACACAGATTATGTGCTGATTGTTGCATTGCTGTTTGTGGGATCTTGCTGTGCTCAAATTGGCTGGCATATTTCCCATGTGACAACAGTGACTACACTTGCCAGTAACACAGTTTGATTGGCTGTCATGTGTTTCTGGAATGCCTTGAGGTGATAGAAATGTTATTCTTTCTTTTTGGTTTGTAAATATCATTTGAAATAATGTCTCTACTAACCTGCTTTCTCTGCACAGTGTGGGGCTTTGGTTTTCTCAGTGTGTCTGTGATCAACCTCAGCTCACTGCTCGGAGTCACCGTCACCGTGTGCCAGCGAAAGCACTTTTTCCACAGGATCCTGACGTTCTTTGTTGCATTGGCGATCGGCACGTTGTTCTCCAACGCCGTTTTCCAGCTCATTCCAGAGGTGCAGTACAACATCCAGAAAATCCCCATTCCCATTCCTCTGCTGGTCACCTGTTGGTATTTTATCATGGGAAAATTATTCAGCCACTGCTGGACTTTGTCTTACTGTAATTGTTTGCTTCAACACTGAGTGTCATTGCCATAATTCTCCGCTGACCATGTGCATGCAGTTTGGCGTTACTTCTCACGATGTAGTATCCATAGCAACAGCCAACTCTCCGTAACCTTCCTGTTGGACCTTTTTAAAAGAAGAAGAATTCCTCTTAGAATCAGGTCTCTAATCTCAGTGGATAGTTTGAGAGTTGGATAAGGTTTCTGCATTGATTGGGAGCCAAGACCTACCCTGTGACACTTGTTTGTTTCTTGGGGTGAAATCCTGCCCATGTTAGCCTACATTGCACATTCTCTTAGCCTGTAGCCCGTCAGGCAGAGCTGAATATCCAGTTCGTCTGTGTGGCCAGGTTAGCATTGGGCAGGCTTCACTCAATCTCAGTCTGGGCAGGTGAATAATGTTTCACTCATCTGATTGTACAATTAGATTATTTGGGTCCTCTTGACCATTTGAGGAGGAGCTGGCAGTGTTGAAGCACTTGTTGAGGTGTTTGTGTTTAAGAGGTTCCATGCAATTCAGTTCCTGTGTACTCAAAGTGTTGAAAATCCTTGCAATGGTATTTGTACCAGCTGTTCAGTGGGTTTCAGGCCACCTGGAGTCTCTGTCCCCCTCTCTAACTGGTTTCCTTGAGCCACCTGAAACTGAGGGTTATCCGAATCATCTGGTTCAGGGGGGAAAGTGTTTGAAAATATGGCAGGTCAGCTTTGGAAACCCCTTCCAGTCTCCAAAACCCGCGTTAAACTTGGCCATATGTCAGCTAGTGACTGGGCGAGCTAGGCTACAGGAGCTTCCCGCCTGCAACAGCCTCCCTGCTGCTCCCCTCCTTTAGGACATGTTCAGGATTGGGGCCTGCAACCCCTTTGAGTTTGTTGTTTCCTCCGAGATTGGAGATAATCTGAGACAGATGGACCCTGAAGTGGGAGAGCAGCCCACCTCCTCATTCGCTGCTTTTTCCAGCCAGTCTGTCTCAGGATTCAAATTGATATTTTTAACCTGTTTGAAGCCACTTTGATAGTTGGAGGCCTATTCACATTGTGAAAGTCAATCTGTCCTGTGCCAACTCATTGGCCAATATTGGTAGCAATTTAAACTCAATTGCCTGAAACCCAGTGACCAGTTCTGTTTTTCACTCTACTGTGATTGGACTAGTGTGATTTCTCAACTAACACATCCCTCCTCCAAATCTTTCCAATTGGATTCAGAATGATACTGAGACGAAAAGGGTGAAATTATGAGGACCGATTGCACAGACTAGGCTTTTATTCCCTTGAATATCTAAGATGAAAGGTGTTCAAGAGGAATGATGGAGTTGATGGTGTCGATATAGTGAAGCTATTTCCTCTGGTCAGGGAGTTCAGAACAAGCGAGAAATAACCTTAACATTAGAGCCAGGTAGTTGAGGGTTCAGCAAGTACTACTACACCCAATCGGGAGCTCTTTTCCCCCAAAACGCTGTGGAGGCTGGGGGTCAGTTGAAAATTTTGAACTGAGTTATGATGCATTTTTCTTCAAGAGTATTAAAGGTTACGGCACCAAGGCAAGTAAATGGAGTTCAGATACAGATCAGCCGTGATCCAGTTGAATAGTGGAACTGGTTCAAGGGGCTGAATGGCCTATTTTTGTTCTTCTGATTGGTTCTTCAAAAGGCCAAGGCAGCAGTGCTCCATGAGCTGCAGTCACAGCTCTGATCTGAGTCTGTGTTCAGAGTTTTACACCCTCTTTACTGTGACGTAGCTGCTGATTAGAGGTGAGAGGCCAAGAGGCGGTATCTGGGCTCCTGTTTGCAGCATTAGGCATTCTGTTGTATGTGCACGGAACAATCCCTGAGAGTCAATCAGTGCGTTCAGGGGACGTGGTGCAATGGGGCAGGACAGCGATGAATACATAAGCATGTGACTCCATGTTGGAAGAATTGGTGCATAGGGGTCTCTTGTAATGGCTGTTTGGAACGGAATGAGGAGTGTTATTTTAGAAATCAACTGAGACGCAAAAATACATTCCTTGTCCTTGAGAAAGATCAGACTGGTTGATGACATACTCCAGTTGTGGACCTGACTTGAAGACAAGGCTATCTTGAATTAATTGATGAATTTAATGGTTTCTCTTTGTTTTCCTTCACCCTTCCCTTGTTCTGTCTGTCTCTCCCTCTCCTGTGTAATTATTTTCCCTACTCCCTGGTGTGAAATTCCCAACTGGGCCTCGTCCTGGTCTTCTCCTGGCCTGGTGACTGTCGGTCGGGCAGTCTGGGGCTATGGTTTTCTCTGCGTGACGGTCATCTCGCTCTGCTCCCTGGTCGGGGCCAGTGTGGTGCCATTCATGAGGAAAACCTTTTACAAGCGGCTGCTGCTCTACTTCATCGCTCTGGCGATTGGCACCCTCTACTCTAACGCCCTCTTTCAGCTCATCCCGGAGGTATTCTAATTCACCTTGATTCACCAACTCTCAGCAGTGCATGGAGAGTGCGTTCAGGTTCATCTTCTATCCACTCTCTTTCTCATTGCCAAAACTGCAACACTTCTCCACTTTCTGGATTGGCCCACCCCCAACCCATTCCTTCTCAGATTCCTAGCTCTTCCCCAGTCCAATGGGGACATGAGATAAAAGTGCCCATCAAAACCCATTTGATTGGCACCCCATCCACAAACTTTCACTCCCTGCACCACCGACGCACAGTGGCAGCAGTGTGTGCCATCTACAAGATGCACTGCAGTAACGCACCAAGGTTCCAAACCCACAACCTCTACCACCTAGAAGGACGCGGGCAGGAGTTGCATGGGAACACCACCACCTGCAAGTTTCCCTCCAAGCCACACACCACCCTGACTTGGAACCATATCGCCGTTCCTTCACTGTCGCTGGGTCAAAATCCTGGAACTCCCATCCTAACAGCACTGTGGGTGTACCTACCCCACATGGACTGCAGCGGTTCAAGAAGGCAGCTCACCACCACCTTCTCAGGGGCAATAAATGCCAGCCTTTCAATGACATAATGGGAAGGCACAGGCTGAGAGACATGGGACTGCTCGTGAAAACCTCATGAATAGCTTGGCATCATAGGTGCTGGGGCAAGAGGGCACAGAGCCAGTGGCTGCAAAGAGTAGTTTTAGGATGCATCCAGGAGTCATGCTTTACAGAGTAGAGATTGATGGCTGGATGGAGTGGATTGCCAGGGTTAGATTAGATTAGATTAGATTAGATTAGAGATACAGCACTGAAACAGGCCCTTCGGCCCACCGAGTCTGTGCCGAACATCAACCACCCATTTATACTAATCCTACACTAATCCCATATTCCTACCAAACATCCCCACCTGTCCCTATATTTCCCTACCACCTACCTATACTAGTGACAATTTATAATGGCCAATTTACCTATCAACCTGCAAGTCTTTTGGCTTGTGGGAGGAAACCGGAGCACCCGGAGAAAACCCACGCAGACACAGGGAGAACTTGCAAACTCCACACAGGCAGTACCGGAATCGAACCCGGGTCCCTGGAGCTGTGAGGCTGCAGTGCTAACCACTGCGCCGCCCTGGGTTGGGGGGGGGTGAGTCTCGGGAACCACCTGTTAGGCTCGTAGGGTCAGTATTCTTGGAGGTTGGGAATCAAATAGACTGGAGAGCAGTCTTCATATGAATCTATCTTTGAAAAGCAAAATGGAGAGGAAATGGCCTTATTTTTAAATAAAAAAGAATTCAGGCAACCAGGTTACATTTTCCAAAGTCTGAGAAGCCTTGGGGTCAGAGGTGGAATGATAGCTGCCTTCGTGGCTGCTGATTCTGGCTCAGTGTTTTTAGCATATTTACAGAGATCAGGAGCACATGGACAGATTGGTGAAATGGGCAGATGCAAAGCTGATCCAATTTAACACAGCAAGTATGAAGTGAAATATTTTAGTAGGGAGAATGAGCTGAGACGATGTGAACCCTGGGGGTGCAGGGAGAGAGACCTGGGGAGGGGGGTGCTACACAAATCTTTGGAAGTGGCAGAACAAGTTGAGAATCTTGTTTAAAAACCCAACGAGATCCTTGACTTTACAAACAGAGGAAGGGAGGACAAAAGGAAGGAAGTTCTGCTGAACTTGTATAAACCGCTGGTTAGACCCCAGCTGGAGATGTGTGTTCATTCCTGCAGCAGCAAATTTCCCAGAATGGTACCAGATGAGGAATTCAGTTTATGTGAGACTGGAGAAGCTGGGGTCAGTCTCCTTCGAGCAGAGAAACTGAAGGGGATTATTAATGATTCTGTAATATCCCAATCAATCATTTTGAGAGACAAGAGAACCCCAAAGCCCCCTCTCCATGCACACTGAGTGAGGGAGTGGGTTTCCTACTGTTAATATCCATTGTTCCTGACAGTGTGTTTGACTTCTTTGGCTCTGGGAGTTTGTCGTGAAGCGTCCGGTTACTTTCTGCTGCTTCCAGTTGTTTGGATTCCCAGGTGTCGTTGGATGTCTTCAGGAGACTGAACAGGTTGTATTCCCTCTTGCATTGATTTTGTTAAGTTCTCCGTCCAAGGCAGGAAGCAAATCCTCCTTCTCCCTAATCTGCTTTCCCACAAGGTTTGCACGAGGAGGGGTGTGAGAGGAGCTCAGGGAGGCCTCATTCATCCCATTTCATTGCCTGCCCCAACCTCACCATTTCTGGGAGCATCTGATTTGCGCCCAATACTCAGTTGAGACGAGAGGTTTGAAGGAAGTGATGGGCGAATCCCCACTTTCGATCTGTCGCCTCTGAGATTGCTGCCATTTCCCCAGTGGGATTCAGAAACTCTGCTGGGCTTTGCCCTGCACCACTTTGCCCTGCGAGGAGCCCCCTCCGCCATCCCCCTACTCTGAGCCTGTGGACAAGGAACAGTCATCAAGGCCCAAAGCTGTAGTGGCTTTGGACCATTTTCTGCATTCCACAAAATTACCGCCCAGGGTGCAGGGTATCGTCAAGAGTTGGAGAGAAGACAAGATAAATGAAGCAGCGGACATTAGGCGACACTGGAGAAACTCATTCTCTGAAATGGTTTGAAAGGCCAGCAAACTTCACCATAAATCTGTCCTGCTCAGCCCGAATTCCCTCTTCAGCCCAAGAGGAAGTTGTCTTGAGAAGAAGGTAGTCATCCTGCAATGCTACAGGTGGGTTTACACCCTCTCTCTCAGTCTACATCTCCTGTCAGCTACAGCGACTGTCTCCCCCTCCGGCCGGCCGTCTCCTGGGAGCTATCATGACTCTCTCGACCATTAAACATGTTCCTCGGGTATTCCTTCACAGTGCTACCTACCTGCCTGTTGTGGCATGTTTTAAATTTGACATTCTGTGCATGAGTTGACAAAATGGTTCAGTGGATCCAAAAGTCTCATTGAGCCGTTGCTGGCGTCAATCCTGCAGGTAGTCCATTGACAAAGCAGTTATTCAAAGGAATTGGGATTGAGTTGGTTTTGCTGGGAATTGATTGTATTCTGATCCTGTTTGAAAGAGGAATTCTGTGCCTCGTGAATTGGTCAAGTCCAGTGATGCTGGTCTGGCTCCCGTTAACACTGTGGTCTGTTCCCCTCACTCAGGCCTTTGGATTTGACCCGAAGGAAGCTGACTATGTGCCTAAGTCAGTGGTGGTATTTGGGGGATTCTACCTGTTCTTCTTCACAGAGAAGATCCTGAAGATGGTGCTGAAACCCAAAGATAAGGTAAGGCAGTGAGTGTCCTCGGGGACCGGCGGTGGGTGTCCTCGGGGGGCCGGTGGTGGGGGGGGGGGTTTGCCGGCAGTAAGGTTGCTAAGCCTACAAGTTTAGTCTGGAGTCTTCAGGAAGTGAAGATTAATCTCCTGGACATTGCTGCAAACAAAACCAGGTGGGAAAAGTCATCCTGGCAACAAGTTGAAACTGTTGCTTCTCATTTTCTTTTGCTTTGTTATAAAAATTCTGAAGATGCGGAACAGGCCAGATTGTGTGATAGAAAATGGAAGGTTGTTGATTTTGCTGTACAGCGCAGGAAATGCCCAGCACTCATCCCTGACCTGTGCTGAGTGAGCTGACCTCAGTCAGGTTAGTGCTTGGCAGCCCTGCACTCTATGTGCGCACTTCCCTACCTTGGAGGGCGGAAAGCTGAGTTTGTGGCCTGCTCAGCTCCCCTGTTGGTTGGGGACTGGGAGTTTGCCAAGGGGGCCTGGCGGGCGCAGGGGATTGAGGGGGGGATTCACTTCTTGGCCTAGCTTTTTCAGAGCGTGGGTAATGGAACGTTTTTTATTAATCAGGCTGGCTTTGGGGTGAAACCTCAGATAGCACCAACTGGCAAGATCCTGGGACGGAGCAAGTTCCCCCCCGCGGAGCTCTGGAAGGGGGAGGGTTCCCCCCACCCTTGTAAACTCTGGGGGTCAGGCCTTGGCTGTAATGCCCTTCATGGTTGAATAGTACACTGGTCTATTGAGCCTGCCCCACACCCCTTAATAGCTGTATTTTTGTTACTGGACTCTTCCTAACCTCCCCTTGATCTCACATTGCAGGATCAGAGTTCACATGGGTAACCCTCACCCCAGCTCACAGGCACATATCAGAGAGAAGGTTGGAACAAGTACAGAGAACAATAATTTCTTTCTTATTTAAGCAGGGTCCTGATCCAAACCACAGTCATTACCGAGCTGAGCAATATGGCAGTAAAAACGATCAGGAGGATGGAGTGATGGAGAAGCTTCAGAATGGAGATCTGAGTCACACACCATCCACCCATAGTGAGGATGGTGAGCACGGAATTTTCACTGAGGATTCCACAAAGCCAGACGCACCCATCAGCGGGGCCATGTCAGTCCAGGTCAGTGCAGAGAGGGAGGGAAGCCATTGGGAACCTGGGAAACATGCAACTCTCAGCTGGGATCGGGGGGTGGGTTTGGATTGGGATCTTGAGGAGGTTTGAATCGGGATTAGTGGGTTCGGATCGAGTGGGGGTTTGGATCGGGATCGAGTGGGGGTTTGGATCTGGAATAGTGGGGGGTTTGAATCTGGATCGGTGGGGAGTTTGAATCAGGATCGAGTGGGGGTTTGAATCGGGATAGAGTGGGGAGTTTGGATCGGGATCGGTGGGGAGTTTGGATCGGGATCGGTGGGGGTTTGAATCTGGATCGGTGGGGAGTTTGGATCGGGATCGAGTGGGGGTTTGAATCGGGATCGGTGGGGAGTTTGGATCGGGATCGGTGGGGAGTTTGGATCGGGATCGGTGGGGGGTTTGGATCGGGATCGAGTGGGGGTTTGGATCTGGAATAGTGGGGGGTTTGAATCTGGATCGGTGGGGAGTTTGAATCGGGATCGAGTGGGGGTTTGAATCGGGATAGAGTGGGGAGTTTGAATCTGGATCGGTGGGGAGTTTGGATCGGGATCGGTGGGGGTTTGAATCTGGATCGGTGGGGCGTTTGGATCGGGATCGAGCGGGTTTCTGTAAAATGCTTTTCGCTTTTTCTCCCCCTCATCCCCAGGACCTGCCGCAGGCTCAGCGAGGGACCTGTTACTGGCTGAAGGGAAACCGTTATTCTGACATTGGCACTCTGGCCTGGATGATCACTCTGAGCGACGGACTGCATAACTTCATAGATGGCCTCGCAATTGGAGCTTCCTTCACCGTCTCCGTCTTCCAGGGAATCAGCACCTCCGTGGCCATCCTGTGTGAGGAATTCCCCCATGAGCTCGGTGCGTCGACCCATCTCCGACCTCGGGGGGCAGGGGTGAAGGCCGTTGGAGGGGGAGAGAGTTTCTTGTGGGTACTCACCAGTTTCTGGTCACAGCTCTGCTATCCGCAGGGGGAAGGGGTTCATGACAGGCTATTTGATCAAAGGGGCATCACCAATATGGCCAAGTGGAGGGGAGGAGGCTGTGTCACTCTTCACTTCCACTGGCACCCTGCAGCGACCTGTCACTGCATCTGACTGGCTCCTGAGCAATGCATCTGCTTGACTTCATGGACAGCATCTACCTGTTGCATATATATCTGTCTGTGACCGTATGGGTCGGAGTGACCACCGCATGGTCCGTGTGGAGACCAAGTCCCGTCTTCACATTGTGGCCATCATCCATCGTGTTGTGTGGCGCTACCACCGTGCTAATTGGGATAGATTCAGAACAGATCTGGCAGTATAGAATTGGACATCCATCGGATGCTGTGGTCCATCATCAGCATCAGAATTGTATTCAATCTGTAACCTCATGGCCTGGTAGATCCCTCACTCTACTATTACCACCAACCCTGGTTCAATGAATAGTGCAGGAGGGCATGACAGGAGCAGCACCAGGCATATGAAAAAATGAAGTATGAGCCTGGTGAAGCTACAACACAGGACTAGCGTGCCAAACAGCAGAAGCAGCATGCGATAGACAAGGTTAAGCGATCCCACAACCAATGGGTCAGATCAAAGCTCGGCAGTCCTGCCACATCCAATCATGCTTGCTGGTGGACAATTAAACAACTAATGGGAGGGCGGGGAAGCTCCACAAATATCCCCATCCTCAATGATGGGGGAGAGCCCAGCATATCAGTGTGAAAGATAAGGCTGAAGCATTTGCAACAATCTTCAGCCAGAAGTGCCCAGTTGATGATCCATCTCAGCCTCCTCCTGAAGTCCCCAGCATCACAGATGCCAGTCTTCAGCCAATTCGATTCACGCTGGGAGATATCAAGGAACAACTGAAAGCACTGGATACTGCAAAGGCTATGGGCCCTGACAATCTTCTGATAATAGTACTGAAGACTTGTGCTCCAGAACTAGCCCTGCCCCTAGCCAAGCTGTTAAAGTACAGCTACAACACTGGCATCTACCCTGCAATGTGGAAAATTGCCCAGGTATGTCCTGTACACAAAAAGCAGGAAAGTCCAACCCGGACAATTTCCGCCCCATCAGTCTACTGTCAATCATCAGTAAAGTGATGAAGGTGTTGTAGACAGTGCTATCAAGCAGCACTTGCTCAGCAATAACCTGCTCAGTGACAGTTGACAGCTTGGGTTCCGCCAGGGCCACTCAGCTCCTGACCTCATGACAGCCTTGGTCCAAACATGGACAAAAGAGCTGAACTCAAGAGGTGAGGTGAGAGTGACTGCCCTTGACATCAAGGCAGCATTTGACCGAGTATGGCATCAAGGAGCCCTCGCAAAACTGGAGTCAATGGGAATCGGGGAAAATCCTCTGCTGGCTGGAGTCATACCTAGCGCAAAGGAAGATGGTTGTGCTTGTTGGAGGTCAATCATCTGAGCTCCAGGACATCACTACAGGAGTTCCTCAGGGTAGTGTCCTCGGCCCAACCATCTTCAGCTGCTTCATCAATGACCTTCCTTCAATCATAAGGACAAAAGTGTGGATGTTCGCTGATATATGCACAGTGTTCAGCACCATTTGCGACTCCTCAGATACTGAAGCAGTCCGTGTAGGAATGCAGCAAGACCTGGACAATATCCAGGCTTGGGCTGATAAGTGGCAAGTAACATTCACACCACAAGTGCCAGGCAATGACCATCTCCAACAAGAGAGAATCTAACCATCTCCCCTTGACATTCAACAGCATTACCATCGCTGAATCCCCCACTGTCAACATCCTACTGGAGTAGCCATATAAATACCGTGGCTACAAGAGCAGGTCAGAGGTTAGGAATCCTGCGGCAAGTAACTCACCTCCTGTCTTCTCAAAGCCTGCCCACCATCGACGAGGCACAAGTCAGGAGTGTGATAGAATACTCTCCACTTGCCTGGATGGGTGCAGCTCCAACAACACACAAGAAGCTCGACACCATCCAGGACAAAGCAGCCCGCTTGATTGGCACCCCATCTACAAACATTTACTCCCTCCACCACCGACGCACAGTGGCAGCAGTGTGTACCATCTACAAGATGCACTGCAGCAACACACCAAGACTCCTTAGACAGTACTTTCCAAACCCGCGACCTCTGCCACCGAGAAGGACAAGGGCAGCAGATGCATGGGAACACCACCACCTGCAAGTTCCCTTCCAAGTCACACACTATTCTGACTTGGAACTATATCGCCGTTCCTTCACTGTCGCTGGGTCAAAATCCTGGAACTCCCTTCCTAACAGCACTGTGGGTGTACCTACCCCACATGGACTGCAGCGGTTCAAGAAGGCAGCTCACCACCACCTTCTCAAGGGCAATTAGGGATGGGCAATAAATGCTGGCCTTGTCAGCGACACCCACATCCCAAGAATGGATAAAAAATGTTGTTGTTAAAACTGACTTCAAACAACACAGAATCACAGAATAATGCAGTGCAGAAGAGGCCCTTCAGCCCATCGAGTCTGCACCTATGCATTCAAGACACCTGACCTGTCTACCTAATCCCATTTGCCAGCACTTGGCCCATAGACTTGAATGTTATGACGTGCCAAGTGCTCATCCAGGTACTTTTTAAAGGATGTGAGGCAACCTGGCTCTACTACCCTCCCAGGCAGTGCATTCCAGACCGTCACCACCCTCTGGGTAAAAAAAGTTCTTCCTCAAATCCCCCTTAAACCTCCCGTCCCTCACCTTAAACTTGTGACCCCTCGTAACTGACCCTTCAACTAAGGGGAACAGCTGCTCCCTATCCACCCTGTCCATGCCCCTCATAATCTTGTACACCTCGCTCAGGTCACCCCTCAGTCTTCTCTGCTCCAGTGAAAACAACCCAAGCCTATCCAACCTCTCTTCATAGCTTAAATGTTCCATCCCAGGCAACATCCTGGTGAATCGCCTCTGCACCCCCTCCAATGCAATCACATCCTTCCTATAATGTGGCGACCAAAATTGCACACAGTACTCCAGCTGTGGCCTTACCAAAGTTTAGTCCAACTCCAACATGACCTCCCTGCATTTGTAATCTATGCCTCGATTGATAAAGGCAAGTGTCCCATATGCCTTTTTCACCACCCTATTAACCTGCCCTTCTGCCTTCAGAGATCTATGGACAAACACACCAAGGTCCCTTTGTTCCTCGGAACTTCCCAGTGTCAGGCCATTCATTGAACACTTCCGTGTCACATTACTCCTTCCAAAGTGTCTCACCTCACACTTTTCAGCGTTAAATTCCATCTGCCACTTTTCTGTCCATTTGACCATCCCATCTATATCTTCCTGTAACCTAAGACTGGTAACCACTCCGTCAATCTTTGTGTCATCCGCGAACTTACTGATCCTACCCCCCACATAGTCATCTATGTCGTTTATATAAATGACAAACAATAGGGGACCCAGCACAGATCCCTGTGGTATGCCACTGGACACTGGCTTCCAGTCACTAAAACAGCCGTCTGTCGTCACTCTCTGTCTCCCACAGCTAAGTCATTTTGAATCCACCTTATCAAGTTACCTTGTATCCCATGTGCATTTGCTTTCTTGATAAGTCTCCCATGTGGGACCTTGTCAAAGGCTTTGCTGAAATCCATGTAAACTACATCAACTGCACTACCCTCATCTACACACCTGGTCACATGCTCAAAAAATTCAATCAAATTTGTTAGGCATGACCTCCCTCTGACAAAGCATTGCTGACTATTCCTCATCAAATTTTCTCCAATAGTTTCCCTGCCACTGACGTGAGACTCACTGGTCTCTGGTTCCCTCGCTTATCTCCACAACCTTTCTTAAATAGTGGGACCACATTAGCTGTTCTCCAGTCCTCTGGCACCTCCTCCGCGGCCAGAGAGGAATTAAAAATTAGGGTCAGAGCCCCTGCAATCTCCACCCTCCCCTCCCACAACAACTTGCATTTATGTCGTGCCTTGAATATCCTGAAAACATGTGAATCTTCAAGACCGTTTGTCACCAGCTCACAAGGGGATTTTTGGGAAGGTGGTGAAAAGCTTGGTCACAGAGTGTCTTGAAGCAGGGGGGAGAGTTGGAGAGGTATACGGAGAGAATTCCAGAACTTCGGGCCTTGGCAGCTGAAGGCACGGCCAGCAGTGGTGGAGTGATTAAAATTAGGATGCACAGGAGGCCTGAATTGGAGGAGTGTAGATATCCCAGAGGGGAATGGAACTGGAGGAGATGTGAGGGAGGGGCCAGGCCATGGAGGGATTTGAAAACAAGGATGAGAATTTGAACATTGAGGCCTTGCTGACACAGGAGCCAATGCAGGTCAGCAACCAACCTCTCCTGCGCTCTCTTTCTCCACGTCCCATAGACGATCTTCCATCACCCCCTCTCCGTCTCTCTTCCACTAATGCCCCCCGCCCCCTACTGTCGTGCCCCGTTATACTATAGAATGGGTAATTCAAGCTGATGTGTGTCTGTGTCTCTCTCTCTTTCTCTCTCTCTCTCTTTCTCTCTCTCTCTCTTTCTCTCTCTCTCTCTTTCTCTCTCTCTCTCTCTGTCACTCTCTCTCTCTGTCACTCTCTCTCTCTGTCACTCTCTCTCTCTGTCACTCTCTCTCTGTCACTCTCTCTCTCTCTGTCACTCTCTCTCTGTCACTCTCTCTCTCTCTGTCACTCTCTCTCTCTCTGTCACTCTCTCTCTCTCTGTCACTCTCTCTCTCTCTGTCACTCTCTCTCTCTGTCACTCTCTCTCTCTGTCACTCTCTCTCTGTCACTCTCTCTCTCTGTCACTCTCTCTCTCTGTCACTCTCTCTCTCTGTCACTCTCTCTCTCTGTCACTCTCTCTCTCTGTCACTCTCTCTCTGTCACTCTCTCTCTGTCACTCTCTCTCTGTCTCTCTCTCTCTCTCTGTCTCTCTCTCTCTCTGTCTCTCTCTCTCTCTGTCTCTCTCTCTCTCTGTCTCTCTCTCTCTCTGTCTCTGTCTCTCATTCTGTCTCTGTCTCTCACTCTGTCTCTGTCTCTCACTCTGTCTCTCTCTCTGTCTCTCTCTCTGTCTCTCTCTCTGTCTCTCTCTCTGTCTCTCTCTCTGTCTCTTCTCCAGGTGACTTTGTGATCCTACTCAATGCTGGTATGAGTTTACAGCAGGCCCTCTTCTTCAACTTCGTCTCAGCCTGCTGTTGTTACCTGGGCCTGGCCTTTGGCATTGTCGCCGGGAGCCACTTCTCCGCAAACTGGATCTTTGCTCTGGCTGGCGGGATGTTCCTCTACATCGCACTGGCTGACATGGTGAGTAAAGACACCACACTGGTCAAGTAACTCGTACACTGCCTCCACATCCACGCTGAAGCTCTTCACATCGAGGCCCAATGAGTAAAATCCCGTGCAGGGCACTGCCAAGGTTATCAAAAGGAGAGAACAATGGTTCATAGATGTAAGAATAAAGGTTTCTGTTTATTTATTCATTCACAGGATGTTGGCATCGCTGGCAAGGCCTGCAATTATTGCCCATTCCTAATTGCCCCGTGAGACATGGGGTGAGCTCCTTTCTTGTATCTAACTGAGTGGCTTACAGGGCCATTTCAAAGGGCATTCGGAGTCACAAGAAGGCCAGACTGGGTAAGGATGTAAGATTTCCTTCCCGAAAGGATATGATTGAACCAGATGGGTTTTTCCGATAATCCGCTAGTTTCATATTCACCATGATAGATCCCAGCTTTTAATTCCAGGCTCTATGACTCCATCTACGGGTATAGAGCTGGGGAGTGGGACTGACTAGATTGTTCAGCCGAGAGCCAGCATGGTCTCGATGGGCCAAATGTCCTCTTTCTGTGCCGTAAATGGGTCTATAATTCTATGTGTCATTTAATTAATGGAATTTAAATTTCCCAGCTGCACATTCGATCAGTAACACAACCACTCTGCCTGAGTACGTATCACTGAGCGAGAGGCAATTTACCCAGTCCGAGGACCTATCACTGAGCGAGGGGCAATTTACACAGTCCGAGTAGCAATGACCAAGTTTGTAATACTGTCGTGTCGGGAATTTTGGCAACTTGTGCACAGAGAGAGTGAGCCTGTTATTTCAGGAGGTGACCCAAAATTCAGTGAATTCCTGTCTAAACTGCTCTCCCATGTGCCTCAACAGTTCCCAGAGATGAACGAGGTGAGCAAAGGAGAAGACGGAGAAGAATCGACCTCATTGCTTGTGTTCGGAATCCAGAACGCAGGCCTGCTGACTGGATTTACAATCATGTTGCTGCTCACCATGTACTCAGGGGCAATCCAGATCGGGTAGGCCTCAGGCCTGCAGACAGTCGACACATAAAGCCATGGCAGCTTGGAGTGGAGCCACTCAACCTTAACAGCACAAGACTAGATCATTGTGAGGGGACAGATTCAGGACACTGGCTGAGTAACTTCATTGCCACGACAGAAGTGGCCTTTCTTGTCGAGACCCACTCCTTGCAAAATATAATTTTATTAGGTTGTTTCGCAACAAATTCATTCCAGCTCCTTTTCCTTTCTGTCAAATAGGACTTGGAACACTAGTAGAGTTTTCCCCTCAGGAATCAGTGTTACATGCAGTCGTCTCGGTTGGACATCAGATTTCGACATTCCAAAGGGGACAGGAATAATTCTGCACATTGTCAGACCTGCAGAGAAGCCTCTCACTATCAGAGCTTATGCTTTATCTTCAATTCAGTGCACAATATTTTATTTAAACTCCACTGATTGAGATCTTGTGATGCCACAAGTTAGACAAAGTCTGTTCAGAGAGGCAGCTTTGAACATTTAACTGGCAAGTCCCAGCTTAGCCCAGCCTCATCACCATAGCAACAGGATTACCCAATAGCAACCTGGCTTATCGGCTGCTTAATGCTGAGGGGTGGGGGTCGTGCCCCCGTTTTGTTTCCTGGGTGCTTCTCCCTTAGCGCCTCATGACCCTTTCCATAGACAGAGGTTGCACTGATTCTAGCGGTGTTCGTGTGTGTGAAAGGGATTGGGGCATCTCCTGTTTATTCACTCACATCCAGGAGTGAGGAGCCCACTACATTGCTCAGATCAAAGCATATATTTATAATTTCAAACTCAGGCAAGACATTAACAGCAGACAGTGTAAGTGGGCATTACTGGAGAAGAAACTGGGAGCAGATTTACTCAGTGAGCAAGGATTGTTTTTCATACGTATCCCAGCAGATTCATGGAAACAACAAGTGCTGGAAGTATTGACAATCGAGAGTTCTAGAATAGAGGGATGGGTTTTGATGGGAGAGTTGGGGGACTGGAGGAATGGGTTAGGGGCCTTTCCTCAGCCTTGACCTTTCATGTGTCTGGAAGCAGGATGAAGATGTTGGAGTTGCGTTGCCCTCCCATGTCCTGCCCCACTCCCCCATCTCCAGGTTTAACCACCACCACAATCTCTGTTGCAGTAAGTTTAACATCAGTTGTGTTGTGCTTTCTCTGTCCATGTGACTCTGTGGGATTCTATTAATCTGAAGAAATTCTGCATGCTAGTCCGAGATGGGTCTTGATTTATTGATGTATTTTCTCTCTCAGTCCCCGTTCACTTTAGGTGGAATGGGTTAAAGACTGCCCTGGGCTGTTCCATGCCAGAGCATCACCAAGGATTTATCGACAGGAGGCCCTGTCTCAGGAGTAAGTAGCTGCTCTGGGACTTCGACTGTCCAGCAGGTGGAACCTCTGCTTTGAACTCTCTGGGGCGAGGAAGGGGAAGCCATTGTTGAAAAGGAGCACTGCTGCTTTCTCCCTGACACAGTCCTGGTCAACTTTTCCATGATAAATTCCTATGTGCATATTTCTAAAACTGCTCTTGTAACTATTTCACATAGTGACTCTTCATCTCTCATGGATCACCACTACTGGCTGGAGGATGAAATTACAGTGTGACGTTTACTTACGCAGCTCCCATTAGATATGTGGGCAGAAGAATTTATCATGGAATTTAAGTCCGAGTGAAATCTCTGATGTTAAAATGAGGACTGGATTGTGTCAGCACAGTCTGATCCCACTCTCAACCTCATTTTTACTTTCTGCCCTCACCCAGATGTCAACACACTGTGTGTAACTACTTGGCTACTGGAAATAGATTCACTAAAGCCGTGCCAAAAATGATCTGAGGTGAATTCACAGGGTCAGGTGAGTTCAGTAAAATAGTCGCAGGTTTGTGAGCAGACTCATTTTCTTAATCTCTCGGTGTCTGAGTCACTGGAGAGAGGGGTGGGGGCCATCTCAGGATATCAAGTGAAATGCACCACAGCTCTGGTTAATGTTAGCAACAATGCTGTGTCCTTCTGAGGGTGAATGGTAGATCGAGAAACATTTCATTCAACGCCTCGTTCACAAGATTGTTGCCATGTAAATTTCAAATCTTGTACTTGGGGGAAAAAAGTGAAAGCATCAGGATATCTCTGTTTAACAGTTGTCTAATGTGTTGTACACAGAGAGATGGGGGTGACATGATGGGCGCGGAGAGGGGATGGGGAGCTGATTGTGAGCACGGGGGTGACAGATTGTGGGTGCAGACGGGGTAGGTGACTGTGGGCACGGAGAGGGGGGTGGGTGACGGCACGGGAGTGACAGATGTTGGGCGTGGAGAGGGGGATGGGTGACTGATGGGCACGCGGGGGGGTGAGAGATTGTGGGCATGGAGGGGGAGGGTGACTAAGGGCACGGGGGATGATGGATCGTGGGTGTGGAGAGGGGTCGAGGTCGGGATTCGATGGTACATGCCCATTAGCTGTTCTTTGATGCCTGTTTGAAATCAATCCTGTTTGCCCTTGTGTTTGCCTCCTCTCCGTGTTTTGAAGCCATTCTCTGTAATGAGTGAAAGTGACCTCAGTTTGAAAGCACTGAGCAAGACTGAGTTAAACATACTAACAGCCTTCCACATGAGCAAGAAACCAAACCCTCCAGCCACCAGAACTGCTTGTGACAAACCTACTTCGACACAAACTGGACCAAATAAATGGATTCTTCAGTCAAATTGTCAACAGAGGAATATTACCAAACTATGTTAAAAGCTGACATTGGGATTAAGTTGAATACAGAACATCAATTTAATTTTTTTGCTAAATTTCCAGCAATGAAGGCTGTAGGATTATCACTTCATGATTGAAGGAATCTTTTCTCTTTGATATTTTGTCAGTGACTCACTCAGTGTGACAAGTACCTCGAGGTAGGAAGGGAATTGCCTCTTACACCCATCTGCAGGGCAAGGAGGAGAGATGGATGTTTACCCCTCCACACCCTGAGTAGGTGTTTCCCTGTCGGACCGAGAGATGCCAGTGGGACCCGCTAATACCCCCTTCTTCCCCTCCGACCTCAGCCTTTCTGTGACAACCCCCGGATTCAAACTGTCTTCGCCGGATCGGAGGCTCCATCACAATCTGACCTTCAAACACTCGGGCCTGATGCAAAGAGTAGTTTTGTGTGTCGCGTGATATGCTGTGCATTCCGAGCGACTTGATACCAAAATGATAAGCACGCAATACTTGGAATGGATTATGTTGTAAATTATGAATTGGAGAACAAGCTGAGTTTGGACTCAGGCCTTTGAATAAAATGAGCTGACTGCTGATTAGTTGACTTGGAATCATAGTAGAACCATAGAAAAATTACAGTGCAGAAAGGGGCCATTCAGCCCATTGTATCCATGCCAGCCGGAAAAAATCTAAGCGTCCAATCTAGTCCCATCTTCCAGCACCTGGTCCACAGCCTTGCAGATCACAGCATTTCAGGTGCAGGTCCAGGTACCTTTCCAAAGAATTGAGGGTTTCTGCCTCCACCACCGATCAGGGCAGTGAATTCCAGACACCCAGCAACCTCTGGGTGAACAAGTTTTTCCTCATGTCCCTACTAATCCTTCCACCAATCCCCTTAAATCTGTGCCCCCTGGTAATTGACCTCTCTGCGAGGGGAAACAGGTCCTTCCTGTCTACTCTATCCCGGCCCCTCATAATTTTGTACACCTCAATTAAGTCACCCCTCAGCCTCCTCGGTCCTAAGGAAAAGAACCCTAGCCTGTCCAATCTTTCCTCATAGAATCGTTTAGCACTGAAGGAGGCCATTCAGTCCATTGTGCCTGTGCTGGCTCTTTGAAAGATCTATCCAATTACCTCTCTCACCCATACCTTCTCCGCAGCCCTGCAGTTTTCTTTTCCTTTTCAAATATTTATCCAGTTCCCTTTTGAAAGTTACTTTTGAATCTGCTTCCACCGCCCTTTCAAAGAACTGGACAGCACAGGAACAGGCCATTCGGCCTCCAAGCCTGCACCGATCTTGACGTCTGTCCAAACTAAAACCTTCTGCACTTCCGGGCTCTGTATCCCTCTATCCCCATCCTATTGTATTTGTCAAGATGCCTCTTAAACGTCATTATCGTACCTGCTTCCACCACCTCCCCTGGCAGCAAGTTCCAGTCATTCACCACCCTCTGTGTAAAAAAACTTGCCTCGCACATCCCCTCTAAACTTTGCCCCTTGCACCTTAAACCTATGTCCCCTAGTAACTGACTCTTCCACCCTGGGCAAAAGCTTCTGACTATCCACTCTGTCCATGCCGCTCATAACTTTGTAAACCTCTATCATGTCGCCCCTCCACCTCCGTCGTTCCAGTGAAAACAATCCGAGTTTTTCCAACCTCTCCTCATAGCTAATGCCCTCCAGACCAGGCAACATCCTGGTAAACCACCTCTGTACCCTCTCCAAAGCCTCCACGTCCTTCTGGTAGTGTGGCGACCAGAATTGCACGCAATATTCTAAGTGTGGCCTAACTTAAGGTTCTGTACAGCTGCAACATGACTTGCAAATTTTTATACTCTATGCCACGACCGATGAAGGCAAGCATGCCGTATGCCTTCTTGACTACCTTATCCACCTGCGTTGCCTCTTTCAGTGACCTGTGGACCTGTACGCCCAGATCTCTCTGCCTGTCAATACTCCTAAGGGTTCTGCCATTTACTGTATACCTCCCACCTGCATTATACCTTCCAAAATGCATTACCTCACATTTGTCCGGATTAAACTCCATCAGCCATTTCTCCGCCCAAATCTCCAACCGATCAATATCCTGCTGTATCCTCTGACAATCCTCATCACTATCCGCAACTCCACCAACCTTTGTGTCATCCGCAAACTTACTAATCAGACCAGCTACATTTTCCTCCAAATCATTTATATATACTACAAACAGCAAAGGTCCCAGCACTGATCCCTGCGGAACACCACTAGTCACATCCCTCCATTCAGAAAAACACCCATCCACTGCTACCCACTGTCTTCTGTGACTGAGCCAGTTCTGTATCCATCTTGCCAGCTCACCTCTGGTCCCGTGTGACTTCACCTTTTGCACCAGTCTGCCATGCGGGACCTTGTCAAAGGCTTTACTGAAGTCCATATAGACAACATCCACCGCCCTTCCCTCATCAATCATTTTCGTCACTTCCTCAAAAAACTCAATCAAGTTAGTAAGACACGACCTCCCCTTCACAAAACCATGCTGCCTCTCGCTAATAAGTTTGTATGTTTCTAAATGGGAGTAAATCCTGTCCCGAAGAATCCTCTCTAATAGTTTCCCTACCACTGACGTAAGGCTCACCGGCCTATACTTTCCTGGATTATCCTTACCACCCTTCTTAAACAAAGGAACAACATTGGCTATTCTCCAGTCCTCTGGGACCTCACCTGTAGCCAATGAGGATGCAAAGATTTCTGTCAAGGCCCCAGCAATTCCTTCCCTTGCCTCCCTCAGTATTCAGGGGTAGATCCCATCAGGCCCTGGGGACTTATCTACCATAATGTTTTGCAAGACACCCAACACCTCCTCCTTTTTGATAATGAGATGACTGAGACTATCTGCACTCCCTTCCCTCGGCTCATCATCGACCAAGTCCTTCTCCTTGGTGAATACTGATACAAAGTACTCATTTAGTACCTCACCCATTTCCTCTGGCTCCACACATAGATTCCCATCTCTGTCCTTGAGTGGGCCAACCCTTTCCCTGGTTACCCTCTTGCTCTTTATATCTGTATAAAAAGCCTTGGGATTTTCCTTAATCCTGTTTGCCAATGACTTTTCATGACCCCTTTTAGCCCTCCTAACTCCTTGCTTAAGTTCCTTCCCACTGTCTTTATATTCCTCAAGTGTTTCATCTGTTCCTAGCCTTCCAGCCCTTACAAATGCTTCCTTTTTCTTTTTGACTAGGTTCACAATATCCCGTGTTATCCAAGCTTCCCGAAACTTGCCAAACTTGTCTTTCTTCCTCACAGGAACATGCTGGTCCTGGATTCTGATCAGCTGACGTTTGAAAGACTCCCACATGTCAGATGTTGATTTACCCTCAAACAGCCGCCCCCAATCTAAATTCTTCAGTTCCTGCCTGATATTGTTATAATTAGCCTTCCCTCAATTTAGCACCTTCACCCGAGGACTACTCTTATCCTGATCCACAAGTACCTTAAAACTTATGAAATTATGGTCACTGCTCCCGAAATGCTCCCCCACTGAAACTTCGACCACCTGGCCTGGCTCATTCCCCAATACCAGGTCCAGTACGGCCCCATCCCTAGTTGGACTATCTCCATACTGTTTCAAGAAGCCCTCCTGGATGCTCCCCACAAATTCTGCCCCATCCAAGCCCCTAGCACTAAGTGAGTCCCAGTCAATATTGGGGAAGTTAAAATCACCCAATCAGGTGATTTCAGGCAGCATATTCCAGATTACAACACTCACTGCGTGAAAATATTCTCTTCTCGATGGTTCTTCTGTCAATGAAAACAGAGTAGGCAGGCGGAACACCTCTGTTAAATGTTCCTTCACCTGTGCTCCAAGGAGAACAACCCCAGTTTCACCAGTCTCGCCACATAATCGAAGTCCCTCATCCCTCGTATCCTTCGAATAAATCTCCTCTGCACCCTCTCTAACACCTTGACATCCTTCCTAAAGGGTGGTGCCAAGAATTGGACACAATCATCCAACTGAGGCCTAACCAGTGATTTATAAAGGTTTTTATCAGCTGCAACTGATATTTTCATTGTATTGTACATTCTGGTTTGGGACTGAGCCTATTTGTGAGGTGTTGGACATCGAGAAGTTGTTGATGTGATGTTGTCTGAGGGATAACTTGCGAAAGCAATCCAAAGGGAAAGCCATGGGGTGCATCTGTTGTAGAAGACAAAATGAACAGTGCTCCATTTAAATCCTGTTCGGGACTCCACACTGATGCCTTCTGCAGTTGAATAGTTTTAGACGCTTTTAGACGCTGACTTAATGATGAATGATTGCTTGCTAATGGAGGGCGGTCTGTGCCTGTGTCGATCTCCCTGAGCCTGGAGTTAGGAGGGAAAAGGGCCGTAAACGATATTCTAGCCAAGTGTTTGGACAGACAGTGCCATTGCCTGATGGTGTCATTTAGACAGCTGCCACTTGGGGGCAGCAGAAGGCCAGGGAAGCTGCTGGTGGCAAAAGCAAAATACTGCAGATGCTGGAAATCTGAAATAAAAACAAGAATGTCTGGAAATATTCAGCAGCTCTGGCAGTAGCTGATGGCCCAGTGTGAAGATTATTATATCGAAAACCTGTCTGGCTATTGTACAGGCAGAAAACTATGGGGGTCGTTCACAGACCTGGATAAAGATCAGGCATGAGTAATGTCATTCAGCCCATCTAACTGCATTCACTGAGCTAAAGTCAAGAGAGACACAGCGCAGCTCCTCCTCTCATTTTAACCCAGTGATGATGAAGGAACAGCAGAAATATAGAGTCGTACAGCATAGAATCAGGCCCTTCGGCCCAGTGCGTCCATGCTGACCATAATGCCTATCTATACTAATCCCACCTGCCTGCATTAATTCCATATCCCTCTATGCCTTGCTCATTCAAGTACCTGTCCAGATGCCTCTTAAATGTCGCTACTGTTCCTGCCTCCACCACCTCCTCAGGCAGCTCATTCCAGATACCCACTATCCTTTGTGTGAAAAATTTACCCCTTTGAATCTCCTCCCTCTCACCTTAAATCTGTGCCCTCTGGTTTTAGTCACCTCTACCATGGGAAACAGACTCTGCCTATCTATGCCTCTCATAATTTTATATACCTCCATCATGTCTCCTCTCAGCCTCCTTCGCTCCAGGGAAAACAGACCCAGCCTATCCAATCTCTCTTTATAACTCAAGCCCTCCAAACCAGGCAACATCCTTGTGAATCTTTTCTGCACCCTCTCTAGCTTTATCACATCTTTCCTGTAGTGTGGCCACCAGAACTGCACACAGTACTCCAAATGCGACCTAACCAACGTTATGTACGACTGTAACATGACGTCGCAACTCTTGTACTCAATGCCTCGGCCGATGAAGGCAAGCATGACATATGCCTTCTTCACCACCCTGTCTACCTGTGTTGCCACTTTCAGGGAACTATGTACTTGCACCCCAAGGTCTCTCTGCTCAACAACACTCCCCAGGGCCCTGCCATTCACTGTAGATGTCCTGCCCTGGTTTAACTTCCCAAAATGCATCACTTCACACTTGTCTGCATTAAATTCCATTTGCCAATCCCTTGCCCACTTTCCCAGTTGATCTATATCCTGTTGTAACCTTAGACAACCTTCTTCACTGTCCACTTTACCAACAATATTAGTGTCATCTGAAAACTTACTAATCATGCCCCTTACATTCACATCCAAGTCATTAATATATATGACAAACAACAGAGGTCCCAGCACAGATCCCTGCAGCACACCACTGGTCACCGGCCTCCAATCTGAAAAACAACCCTCCGCTATTACCCTCTACCTCCTATCACCAAGCCAATTTTGTATCCAATTTGGGAGCTCACCCTGGATCCCATGTGTTCGCACCTTCCGGACCAGCCTACCATGCAGGACCTTGTCAAAGGCCTTGCTAAAGTTCATGCAGTTTTTATGTTTTTACAGTCAGTTTTTATGTTCCCCGCGCAGTGGTTAGCACCGCAGCTTCATAGCTCCAGGGAACCGGGTTCAATTCTGGGTACTGCCTGTGCAGAGTTTGCAAGTTCTCTCTGTGACTGTGTGGGTTTTTGCCGGGTGCTCCGGTTTCCTCCAACAGCCAAAGACTTGCAGGTGATAGGTAAATTGGCTGTTGTAAATTGCCCCTAGTGTAGGTAGTTGATAGGGAATATGGGATTACTGTCGGGTTAGTACAAATGGGTGGTTGTTGGTCAGCACAGACTCAGTGGGCCGAAGGGCCTGTTTCAGTGCTGTATCTCGAAATAAATAAAGCTTACTCTTGAACTCTATTTTCCCCTTTTTAATCTATCCCTTGGCCCTCCTTTGCTGACTTCTGAACTGCTCCCAATCCTCAGGTCTGTTTTTTCTGGCAAATTTGCATGCCTCTTCTTTGGATATGCTAAGTTATTCAACTTCGAATTGTAATAAATGGTTTTTAAAGTTACGTTATGGCAGGTCAGCTCGGCCAAGTGGAACATACATCCTACACTATGTGGGAATCAAGGCCGCACCTCATGTCCCAGACAAAGACAGCCGGAGGAAGTGCACTGGCTGCAGATGCTCGAGCTCCGGGTTTCGGAACTCGAGCGGAGGCTGGAGTCCCTGTTGTGCATCCGCGAGGCAGAGGACTATGTGCACAGAACATTTAGGGAGGTGGTCACATTGCAGGTTATCAGCACGCAGGCAGAGAGGGAATGGAAGATCGCCAGGCAGCCGAAGAGAACAGGCAAGCAGTGCAGCAGTCCCTGAAGTCTCTCTTGCTTGCTAATTGATTTTCGATTTTCCATTCTGGAAACTTGAAAGCATCCTTGGAAATATGCATAAGTTAATATTCAGATCCAACAAGTAATTAGGTAGACGAATGGGAGGTTCGAGCAAGAGGTGGGAAGTCTTGCTGCAATTATGTGGGTTGTGAATGTTTGAAATTCTCCACCCCAGAGACGTGTGGACTCTCAGACTTTGAGGATATTCAAGTTTGAGATTGATCGAATTTTGGAGGCGAAGCGGTGCAGGATAGTGGAGTTGATGTCGAATTTTAGCCAAGATGGAACTGAGGGGCAGAACAGACTGGAGGGGCCGAATAGTCTCCTGCTGCTCCTGTTTCTTTTTGTTCTCATTTGGTGTTTAACTTGGAGAGGATCTTCTGCAGGTGGAATTTCCAAATGTTTGGAGCTGCAAGAGGGATAGGAGTGAGTTCATATTCATTATCGAAAAGAATTATCAATACTTGGAGCAAAATGCAGCAGATGTTAATGGGCAGAATGAACATATCTGCGCAAGCGCGGTACCTGGGCAGCGCTGTGCTTCCTGGGAACTGTTCAGGAATGGATGCCGCTGGGGAGCGGACTACAGGTCCCGGCGGGCAGTGCGCGGCGCGGGGCAGGCCGGGAGTTGTAGTTCGTTGGGGCGCGACTACAGATCCCGGCGGGCAGTGGGCGCCGCGGGGCAGGCCGGGAGTTGTAGTCGGTGGGGCGGGACTACAGATCCCGGCGGGAAGTGCGCGCCGCGGGGCAGGCCGGGAGTTGTAGTCGGTGGGGCGGGACTACAGATCCCGGCGGGAAGTGCGCGCCGCGGGGCAGGCCGGGAGTTGTAGTCGGTGGGGCGGGACTGCAGGTCCCGGCGGGCAGTGCGCAGGCGCGAGGGGGCGGTGAGTCGATTGGCGGCGGAGTCCCGGGAGAGAGGGCGGACATGGCCGCGGATTCACAGCTGCAGAGCAAGCCGCCGCTATCCACCGTCGAGCGGGTGGTGAAAGGTACCGGGGGTAGGGGTTGAGAAGGGGAGAGTGACAGGCGGGGTGTGTGGGTCAGATAGACAGGTGAGTGACAGGAGGTGGGGGAGGGGGTGAGGGAAAGACTGACAGGAGGGTGAGGGTCGCGGGGAGGGTTGGATGAGGGGGTGGGCTTGAGGGAGGGTGAATGGGGTGAGGGTAGAAGGGAGATGAGGGGATAGGTGGTGTTGAGTGGAGGGCTGAGGGAGGGTGAGGGATGAGGTGGGTTGCAGTAGAGGGAAGAGTGGGTGAGGGGATGGGTCAGCTGGAAAGTGACTGGGGTGAATGTGCAGGGGAGGGAGGGATGGACAGGAATGTGGAGGGGGGATGCTGAGGACATAAGAAATAGCAGCAGTTTGGCTTTTCAGCCCATCGAACCTGCTTCGCCATTCAATAAGATCACGGCTGATCCTTGACTTCAACTCCACTTTCCTGCTGATCCAAAGATCTCTCGATCTTGAACATACTCCAGGACTGAGCATCCACAGCCCACTGGGATAGAGAATTCCAAAGGTTCACAACCCTCTGAGTGAAGAAATTTCTCCTCATCTCAGTCCTAAATGGCCATCCCCTTCTAAGTCTGTGACCCTTAGTTCTAGAGTCTCCAGTGTCTACCCTGTCAAGCCCTCTAAGAATTTTATATTTTTCAATGAGATCACCTCACATTTTTCGAAACTCTCGAGAGTATCAGTGCATTCTACTCAATCTCGACTCAAAGGACCACCCTCTCATGCCAGCAATCAATCCAGTGAACCTTTGTTTGACTCCCTCTGACTTAAACTGCACACACTACTCCAGATGTGGTCTCACCAAAGATCTGTACAATTGCACCGAGATTGCCTTCGTCTTAGATTCCAACATCCTTGCAATAAAAGCCAATGTGCTACTTGCCTTCCTGATTGCTTGCTGTACCTGCACGCTAACTTCATGTTTCGTATACGTCCTTCTGAACACCCACGTTTAGTAAGTCTTACCGTTTAAAATATTCTTTATATTTCGACCAAAATGAATCACTTCATTTCCTTATGTATTCAATCTGCCATCTACTTGCCCACAAATTCACCGATCTATATCCCATTGCAGTCACTTTGTGTCCTCCTTGGAGCTCACTTTCCCACCTTTTGTTGTCAGCAAACTTGGATGCATTACATTCAGCCCCTCATCTCAGTCATAGATTGAAAATAGCTGAGGCCCGAACACTGGCACACAGTCTGCCAACCTGGAAATAACCCATTTATTCCAACTCTCAGTCCTCTGTCCTTCAACAAATCTTCTTTCCATTCAATTATATCACCCGCAACCCCATGAGCCCTTGTCTATCAACCTTTCATGTGTCCGGACTGCAGTAAGGTCGGGGGGTGGGGTGGGTGAAGAGTTGGCATGTTGCTGGTCACGTGGCCCTCTGCTAATGGGGAGAGAGTGTCTGAGTGAGAGGGTGAGGAATGATGCACAGACAGAACAGGGAGATAGAGCAACAAGGAGGGGGAAGGTGGGTGTGTGGAGTGAGAGAGCAAGGATTAACGGGCTGAGCTGTGCTTTTTAATGAGTGCTGGAGCTGTTTTTCAATGCGTTGCTGATTCACGTGAGGTGCTTTTTGCCACATGCTCCCTCTTGACATCTGTGCCGAGTATCCCCTGCATTGAGGATTTTCAGTGGGCTGGGAGATTAAAGCTGATGGTAACAGGAATTGTGTCTGTTCCTGAGAGCTCTCTGCAGCTGGTTTGAGGCGATCTGCATCCTCCCGCTTAGAAATGTGACCAGTCTCAGCCTGTTCAGAGAGAGAGGGTCTCTGCAGGGAATCCACACCTGACCCGTGATTCAATTAAAGAGCTCCACGTTTGTCAGCCACACTTTGCCTTTCACAAATCTGTGTTGGCTGTCATTTATTAATCCATGTTATTCATTGTGACAGATCATTTTCTTGAAAGATTATGGTCTCTGCCAGATTCCCCACTATCAACATTAGGCTGACTGAACTGTGGTTGCCGGGTTGATCCCTGTCCATTTTCTAAAGTGAGGTATAACATTTGTAATCTTCCAGTCCTCTGACACTACCCTGAAAAGTTAAGTCGTGTGCTGCGGAATACCGAGCCTCTGACCTGCTGTGGCCACCGCAGTATTTATCAGGCTGGTCCAGTTAAGTTTCTGCTGACTCAGGATGTTGATGGTGAGGGATGTGATGGTAATGCAATTGAATGTCAAAGGGAGATGGTTAGATTCTCTCTTGTTGGAGATGGTCATTGCCTGGCACTTGAGTGGTGCCATTGTTAATTGCCATTTAGAAGTCAAAGCCTGAATGTTGCCCGAGTGGGAATGGGCTGCTTCAGTATCTGAGGAGTCGCGAATGGTGCTGAACATTGTGCAATCATCAGCGAACATCCCCACTTCTGACCTTATGATTGAAGGAAGGTCATTGATGAAGCAACTGAAGATGGTTGAGCCGAGGACACGACCCTGAGGAACTCCTGCAGTGATGTCCTGGAGCTCAGATGATTGACCTCCAACAAGCACAACCATCTTCCTTTGCGCGAGGTATGACTCCAACCAGTGGAGAGCTTTTTCCCTGATTTCCATTGACTCAGTCAAAGGCAGTCACTCTGACTTCATTTCTGCAATGCAGGTCTTTTTCCCTTCTGGATTCTGTTTGATTCCACACTCTATTTTGGACAGAACATTTACCAACAATCTTTTTGTTTCAATTTAATCCTAATTTCTTTGGTCATTGAGGGAGCTGTAGCTTTGGTTGCCCTTTCTTTCCCTTTCCTGAGAATGTGTCTGCTCTCTACCTGAACTATCAGCTGCTTGAAGGTTAATTTCCTGTGCTGCTGGATATATTCCAATTCACCCACACCAGATGTCTTTCCAATTCCTGCAATGTGCACTCCTGCAATTCCGTGTTTTCCTGGTCCTTTTCCATTATTACTCGAAACCTTGAAGCTGTACTCTCAGCCTACACTCCCAGTGCAGAATTGAGCGACAAGACGTTAAACTGAGCCTCTGTCTTCCCCCTCAGGTGGAGGTACAAAAAATCACATGGAGCTATTTAGACAAAGAGCATTGGAGTTAGAGCCCTTGCTGTATCCTGGTGGATATTTGTCACTCAATCAACATCATGAAAAAGGATTAAGTGGTCATTAATTCACTGTTTGTGGGATCGGCTGTGCAAAATGTGGCTGCTACGTTTCCTACATTGCAACAGTGACAGCATTTCTACAGGAGCTCATTGGCTGTCAGGCACTTTGGGACATCCAGGACACGTGAAAGAGTTGTTAAGATTATTCATCTTACTCAGACATGCTGACCCCAGGATTGCATTCTTCATATTCTTGCAGGAGGGAGTCCTCCAAATTCCTCCATCTCCCTCACCAGTGTGGGCTCCCCCCAATTTCCCCCAACCCCGCACACCCCAACCAGCACAGGTTAGATACAGAGTAAAGCTCCCTCGATACTGTCTCCATCAAACACTCCCAGGACAGGTACAGCACGGGGTTAGATACAGAGTCAAAGTCCAAACAGAAAACGGGGTTGGCTGCTGCCTAATTGGATTGCTGAGTGCTGATTGCAGCACGAGTTGCAGCTTACAGTGTGACAGTCAGTCATTTGGAGGAGCTGCCACAGGAAAAGCAAGTGCGACAGTTTTTCAACAACTTTTGCTGCAAGAGACTTGACAATCAGGCTGTATTTGGAGGTGGGTGAGAAGTACCTGAAACTTGCTTTGTATTGGACTTTTGGGGGAGGTTGCAGAGGCCGGAACAACAAAGGGTGGGGCTGTCAATTCGTAAAGGAGCTGCGCATTTTTCACTTAGCACACAGGCAAGCTCATTCCTTACCCCACTTGCCCAGCCTGGGTCAGCAGAAACTGCCTGGCTAAGGAAAGAACAGAAGAAGGATAGTGATAGGGTTCTGATGAAGGGTTACTGACCTGAAATGTTAACTCTGCTTCTCTCTCCTCAGATGCTGCCAGACCTGCTGAGTATTTCCAGCATTTCTTGGTTTTATTATAGAAGCAGGATAGTGCCTGGGCAGCTCTGAGCTGATCTAGGTCAAGACGTCTCCCCAAACTGGAAGAAGAGAAGACTAGGAAACAAGGAAGTTTTTCAGAGTAATAATACAAAAGTAAAATACTGCAGATGCTGGAAATCTGAAATAAAAACACGAAATGCTGGAAATACTCAGCAGTTCTGGCAACATCTGAGGAGAGAGAAGCAGAGTTAACGTTTCAGGTCAGTGACCTTTCTTCAGAACTGTTGAAGTTTTTCAGAGACGGTTTTCTGTGTTCACCACAACACCATCGCTGACAGCCTGTCTCTTTTTCTTACACTCCAACAGCCTCTCCCCGAATTTATTTATTTATTTATTGTTTAGTTTATAATTATTGCTGTGCTTCATTTTTCTTTCTTTTTGCTCTTGCAAAACTTTGTCATTGGTAGGCCTACTATTGGGGTTGGGCGTGGCTCTTGAACCCATGGCAAGCCATCCATCACCGGTGGCAGGGCCCTCAAACACCTATGTGGCTGCAGCCTCTGGCCACCCATGTGACCCTGACACCTTTTAAATTATTAACGCCTAGCCATAGGGGAAAGAGCAATGCCCACCCCAACATGTCTATTGAGGCTTACGTAAAGGCAAGAGCCACAGTTGTCGGCCCCTTGGCCATTGTGGCAGTCTCAAAGATGTACAGGAAGGCAATATTCTTTCTGAAGACCGAGTGGGCGGTGTCCCTGGCCCTGAGTAGGGGGCTCACCATGGGCAGGACTTTCCTGCCAATGGACCCTCTGGGGGGCCACTGTGCAGCGGATAATGTTATCTAACATCCCACCCTTCATTCCCAGTGAGCTCCTGCTCCCCCACCTGCACCAACTGGGGGAGGTGAGGTCAGGGATCACCCCAGTCCTGCTCAGGTCTTCAGGAGAACGTCCTCCAGCATGTGTACTCTTTGCTCCACTGGCGATTTATGGAGCTGGTGCGGGAGAAGGTCTTGGAGGGCCACTTCAATGTGTAGTGTCTGCCATCGAGAACTACCGTCTCCCCTAGGCCACTCATTGGCCTGGAGATGGAGGGGGTCCTGAACCGCTGGAGCCCATAGGCTCCAGTTCCACAGAAGAACTCCGAGAGGACTCATCCGCCATCGATCCTGGGAGTGGGATCGTGACGGAGACGGGTCCAGCTGGCGAGGCGGGGACGTCTGCCCCACAGTGTGTGGTGGGTGTGTCGGCTGCTGGCGGTGACGGACATGAAACTGGTTGAGAGGCGCTGGTTTAAAGCGTTTTTCAAAGAGTAGTTGGGGGAGTGGAAGGCGATATGCGCTTCCACTCCCTCCTCACAGTACGGTGTCGGTGATGGATCAAAGTACCTTTGACGTGAAGATAACCATAGCCGGCATCAACATCAGCAGCAGCAGGGGGTCTCTCCGCAGATTTCACAATCTCTCAGCCCTCAGGGAAGGGAGATATGTGGTGAGCTTTCTGCAGGAAACCCACACTGTTCCGGGAGACAAAGCCACCTGGCTCCTGGAGTGGCAGGGTGGGGTCTGCATGAGTCACCTCACCCCTATTTCTCATATAGTGGCTATGTAAATAGTCCAACTCGGGAAGGGGCCATACTGGACCTGGTGTTGGGGAATGAGCCCGGCCAGGTGGTTGAAGTTTCAGTAGGGGACTACTTTGGGAATAGTGATCACAATTCCGTAAGTTTTAGAATACTCATGGACAAAGACGAGAGTGGTCCTAAAGGAAGATTGGGGGAAGGCCAACTATACCAAAATTCAGCAGGAGCTGGGGAATGTAGATTGGGAGCAGCTGTTTGAAGGTAAATCCACATTTGATATGTGGGAGGCTTTTAAAGAGAGGTTGATTAGCGTGCAGGAGAGACATGTTCCTGTGAAAATGAGGGGTAGAAATGGCAAGATTAGGGAACCACGGATGACAGGTGAAATTGTGAAACTAACTAAGAGGAAAAAGGAAGCATACATAAGGTCTAGGCGGCTGAAGAAAGACCAAGCTTTGGACCAATCTGAAACGAGGAATTAAGAGGGCTAAAAGGGGTCATGAAATATCTTTAGCAAACAGGGTTAAGGAAAATCCCAAAGCCTTTTATTCATATATAAGGAGCAAGAGGGTAACTAGAGAAAGGATTGGCCCACTCGAGGACAAAGGAGGAAAATTATGCCTAGAGTTAGAGAAAATGGGTGAGATTCTAAACGAGTACTTTGCATCGGTATTCACCGAGGAGAGGGACATGACGGATGTTGAGGTTAGGGACAGATGTTTGATTACTCTCGGTCAAGTCGGCATAAGGAGGGAGGAAGTGTTGGGTATTCTAAAGGGCATTAAGGTGGACAAGTCCCCAGGTCCGGATGGGATCTATCCCAGGTTACTGAGGGAAGCGAGAGAGGAAATAGCTGGGGCCTTAACAGATATCTTTGCAGATATCTTTGGGTGAGGTCCCGGAGGACTGGAGAATTGCTAATGTTGTCCCCTTGTTTAAGAAGGGTAGCAGGGATAATCCAGGTAATTATAGACCGGTGAGCCTGACATCAGTGGTAGGGAAGATACTGAGGGATAGGATCTATTCCCATTTGGAAGAAAATGGGCTTATCAGTGATAGGCAACATGGTTTTGTGCAGGGAAGGTCATGTCTTACCAACTTAATAGAATTCTTTGAGGAAGTGACAAAGTTGATTGATGAGGGAAGGGCTGTAGATGTCATATACATGGACTTCAGTAAGGCGTTTGATAAGGTTCCCCATGGTAGGCTGATGGAGAAAGTGAAGGCGCATGGGGTCCAGGGTGTACTAGCTAGATGGATAAAGAACTGGCTGGGCAACAGGAGACAGAGAGTAGCAGTGGAAGGGAGTTTCTCAAAATGGAGACGTGTGACCAGTGGTGTTCCACAGGGATCCGTGCTGGGACCACTGTTGTTTGTGATATACATAAATGATTTGGAGGAAAGTATAGGTGGTCTGATTAGCAAGTTTGCAGATGACACAAAGATCGGTGGAGTAGCAGATAGTGAAGGGGACTGTCAGAGAATACAGCAGAATATAGATAGACTGGAGAGTTGGGCAGAGAAATGGCAGATAGAGTTCAATCCGGGCAAATGCGAGGTGATGCATTTTGGAAGATCCAATTCAAGAGTGAACTATACAGTAAATGGAAAAGTCCTGGGGAAAATTGATGTCCAGAGAGATTTGGGTGTTCAGGTCCACTGTTCCCTGAAGGTGGCAACGCAGGTCAATAGAGTGGTCAAGAAGGCATACGGCATGCTTTCCTTCATCGGACGGGGTATTGAGTACAAGAGTTGGCAGGTCATGTTACAGTTGTATAAGACTTTGGTTCGGCCACATTTGGAATACTGCGTGCAGTTCTGGTCGCCACATTACCAAAAGGATGTAGATGCTTTGGAGAGGGTGCAGAGGAGGTTCACCAGGATGTTGCCTGGTATGGAGGGCGCTAGCTATGAAGAGAGGTTGAGTAGATTAGGATTATTTTCATTAGAAAGACGGAGGTTGAGGGGGGACATGATTGAGGTGTACAAAATCATGAGAGGTATAGACAGGGTGGATAGCAAGAAGCTTTTTCCCAGAGTGGGGGATTCAATTACTCGGGGTCACGAGTTCAAAGTGAGAGGGGAAAAGTTTCGGGGGGATATGCGTGGAAAGTTCTTTACGCAGAGGGTGGTGGGTGCCTGGAACGCATTGCCAGCGGAGGTGGTAAACGCAGGCACGATCGCGTCTTTTAAGATGTATCTAGACAGATACATGAATGGGCAGGAAGCAAAGAGATACAGACCCTTAGAAAATAGGCGACATGTGTAGGTAGAGGATCTGGATCGGCGTAGGCTTGGAGGGCCGAAGGGCCTGTTTCTGTGCTGTAATTTTCTTTGTTCTTTTTCTTTGTTCTATCTTTTTGGCCCCGACAACTTGACTCGGGGGTCAAGGTGCTTGTGCCGGGCTGCTTGCTCCACCTCGCCGTTGAGGAGAGCGGCCAGTCGCTCGTGTGCATCAGCACACAGGTTGCGACTCTCCACCTTCGGACCCTGCAGTGATACCTGTATGATGAGCGTCCTCCCAGATGGTGCACGATGGCGATGTATTTTTTCTGCCGGGGCACTGCCTTCAAGATGCATTAGTTATGCCTCTCTGAGGGAGTTGCCTGTCTTTTACTGGGATCTATTCAGAGTTTGAACATGGTCGTCTCCAGTCAGGGCGCTCCCCCTGCTGGCGGAGGAGAGCGACTTGGCTGTCCGTGCAGCTAGCTCTGGGGATGGACCGATGGGCGGAGGAATAGCTGAAGCCCCTGGGACGCCCCTCGTGGGTGACAAGGGTGCTCGGGAGTGTGGAGCGCTCCCAGCTGAGCTGACGACCCCCGTTTGTCCGGAACTGCTCATCGGACCCAGGCCTCAAAACCCTCCTCTGGAGCCAGGCCCACATAACCTGAGCTGCCCCTCGGAAATGCCCTCTGTGCCATTCCACGTGGCGCAGAGGAGTTTCCTGTACGGGCTGCTGCTGCACGCTGTCCACTTCCTCACCCTCGTCTGCCGGCCGGACACGCCCTGGCGGTCTGTGTTGCCATCTGGCGGCGAGGGGAAACCCCAGTGGAGGTCCTTCTACGTGGGAGTCCTCCCCCTTTACAATGGAGACTTGGGGTGGAGAGTGCTGCACAGGGCAGTCCCTTGCAATAGACATTTAAGTAGCTTCACGGACTCCCAGTCCGCCTGTAATTTCTGCGGTCTGGACGAGTCCGTGTTCCATGTATATATGGAGTGTGCAAGGTTTCAGCCCCTCTTTGAGTATTTAAAGGGGCTGCTCCTCAGGTTCTGGCTGCACTTCAGTCCCACGCTCCTGATCTTTGGGCACGCGGTGCGGGCGGGCGTGGGCCGGGAGTAGGATCTCATCGTCGGTCTGCTCCTGGGCCTGGCCAAGGTGGCAATTCACTGGTCCAGGCAGCGGGGGGGTTCGTCCTCCCTGATTGCATGCCCCTCTTCCGAGGTTACGTTGGCACCGAGGTGTCCCTGGAGAAGGAGCATGCCGGTTCACTTGAGGCCTACTGCGACCGTGGGTGCCCCAGGAGCTGGAGTGCATCACAGAAGCACACAATACTATTTTCATTTGAGTTTTGTTTGATTTATCCAATTGTAATAAAGTTATTTTATAAAACATATATAAAGGGGGCCTGAGGAATAAAGGCCCCCTTGACAAAAAATATAGAAAGGGGGCCTGGAGTATAAAGGCCACCCAAAAAACAGAAGGTGAAAAAAAAAGGGTTAGATACAGAGTTAAGCTCATCTCCAGTGTCCCCATGAAAGTAAAACAGGTACGATAAAGGCAGTTAAATATTTCTGAACTGCTGTCCTGGACCAAATGTGGGTGCCAATTTGCACAGGTCAAGATCACACACACACACACACAAAAACAAATAACCAGATCATTACTTTTACATGTTGCTTGAGGAATAAATATAAACCCCAGGGAACCTTGGGGAACTTTCCTGTTCGTTTTTCAAGTGTCCCATTCCCATTCTTTCAAATACACCTTGAGAGGATTGAATATCTTATCTGCAAGTTAGCCACCTGCATCCGACAGTGCAGCACTCCCTCAGTACTGACATTCTGACAGTGCAGCACTCCCTCAGTACTGACCCTCCGACAGTGCAGCACTCCCTCAGTACTGACATTCTGACAGTGCAGCACTCCCTCAGTACTGACCCTCCGACAGTGCAGCACTCCCTCAGTATTGACCCTCCGACAGTGCAGCACTCCCTCAGTATTGACCCTCCAACAGTGCAACCCTCCCTCAGTATTGCCCCTCCGACAGTCCAGCACTCCCTCAGTATTGACCCTCCGACAGTGCAACCCTCCCTCAGTATTGCCCCTCCGACAGTGCAGCACTCCCTCAGTACTGACCCTCCGATAGTGCAACCCTCCCTCAGTATTGCCCCTCCGACAGTGCAGCACTCCCTCAGTACTGACATTCTGACACTGCAGCACTCCCTCAGTACTGACCCTCCGACAGTGCAGCACTCCCTCAGTACTGACATTCTGACAGTGCAGCACTCCCTCAGTACTGACCCTCCGACAGTGCAGCACTCCCTCAGTACTGACCCTCCGACAGTGCAGCACTCCCTCAGTATTGACCCTCCGACAGTGCAGCACTCCCTCAGTATTGACCCTCCAACAGTGCAACCCTCCCTCAGTATTGCCCCTCCGACAGTCCAGCACTCCCTCAGTATTGACCCTCCGACAGTGCAACCCTCCCTCAGTATTGCCCCTCCGACAGTGCAGCACTCCCTCAGTACTGACCCTCCGACAGTGCAGCACTCCCTCAGTATTGCCCCTCCGACAGTGCAGCACTCCCTCAGTACTGACCCTCCGACAGTGCAGCACTCCCTCAGTATTGCCCCTCCGACAGTGCAGCACTCCCTCAGTACTGACATTCTGACAGTGCAGCACTCCCTCAGTATTGACCCTCCGACAGTGCAGCACTCCCTCAGTACTGACCCTCTGACAGTGCAGCACTCCCTCAGTACTGACCCTCCGACAGTGCAGCACTCCCTCAGTACTGACCCTCTGACAGTGCAGCACTCCCTCAGTACTGACCCTCCGACAGTGCAGCACTCCCTCAGTATTGCCCCTCCGACAGTGCAGCAATCCCTCAGTATTGACCCTCCGACAGTGCAGCACTCCCTCAGTACTGACCCTCCGACAGTGCAGCACTCCCTCAGTACTGACATTCTGACAGTGTAGCACTCCCTCAGTACTGACCCTCCGACAGTGCAGCACTCCCTCAGTATTGCCCCTCCGACAGTGCAGCAATCCCTCAGTATTGACCCTCCGACAGTGCAGCACTCCCTCAGTACTGACCCTCCGACAGTGCAGCACTCCCTCAGTACTGACATTCTGACAGTGTAGCACTCCCTCAGTACTGACCCTGCGACAGTGCAGCACTCCCTCAGTACTGACCCTCCGACAGTGCAGCACTCCCTCAGTACTGACCCTGCGACAGTGCAGCACTCCCTCAGTACTGACCCTCCGACAGTGCGGCACTCCCTCAGTACTGACCCTCCGACAGTGCAGCACTCCCTCAGTACTGACCCTCCGACAGTGCAGCACTCCCTCAGTACTGACCCTCCGACAGTGCAGCACTCCCTCAGTACTGACATTCTGACAGTGTAGCACTCCCTCAGTACTGACCCTCCGACAGTGCAGCACTCCCTCAGTATTGCCCCTCCGACAGTGCAGCACTCCCTCAGTACTGACATTCTGACAGTGCAGCACGCCCTCAGTATTGCCCCTCCGACAGTGCAGCACTCCCTCAGTATTGCCCCTCCGACAGTGCAGCACTCCCTCAGTATTGCCCCTCCGACAGTGCAGCACTCCCTCAGTACTGACCCTCCGACAGTGCAGCACTCCCTCAGTATTGCCCCTCCGACAGTGCAGCACTCCCTCAGTACTGACCCTCCGACAGTGCAGCACTCCCTCAGTATTGCCCCTCCGACAGTGCAGCACTCCCTCAGTACTGACATTCTGACAGTGCAGCACTCCCTCAGTATTGACCCTCCGACAGTGCAGCACTCCCTCAGTACTGACCCTCTGACAGTGCAGCACTCCCTCAGTACTGACCCTCCGACAGTGTAGCACTCCCTCAGTATTGACCCTCCAACAGTGCAGCACTCCCTCAGTACTGACCCTCCGACAGTGTAGCACTCCCTCAGTATTGACCCTCCAACAGTGCAACCCTCCCTCAGTATTGCCCCTCCGACAGTGCAGCACTCCCTCAGTATTGACCCTCCGACAGTGCAACCCTCCCTCAGTATTGCCCCTCCGACAGTGCAGCACTCCCTCAGTACTGACATTCTGACAGTGCAGCACTCCCTCAGTATTGACCCTCCGACAGTGTAGCACTCCCTCAGTATTGACCCTCCGACAGTGCAACCCTCCCTCAGTATTGCCCCTCCGACAGTGCAACCCTCCCTCAGTACTGACCCTCCGACAGTGCAGCACTCCCTCAGTATTGCCCCTCCGACAGTGCAGCACTCCCTCAGTACTGACATTCTGACAGTGCAGCACGCCCTCAGTATTGACCCTCCAACAGTGCAACCCTCCCTCAGTATTGCCCCTCCGACAGTGCAGCACTCCCTCAGTATTGACCCTCGGTCAGTGCAACCCTCCCTCAGTATTGCCCCTCCGACAGTGCAGCACTCCCTCAGTACTGACCCTCCGACAGTGCAGCACTCCCTCAGTACTGACATTCTGACAGTGCAGCACTCCCTCAGTATTGACCCTCCGACAGTGTAGCACTCCCTCAGTATTGACCCTCCAACAGTGCAACCCTCCCTCAGTATTGCCCCTCCGACAGTGCAGCACTCCCTCAGTATTGCCCCTCCGACAGTGCAGCACTCCCTCAGTATTGCCCCTCCGACAGTGCAGCACTCCCTCAGTATTGCCCCTCCGACAGTGCAGCACTCCCTCAGTACTGACCCTCCGACAGTGCAGCACTCCCTCAGTATTGCCCCTCCGACAGTGCAGCACTCCCTCAGTACTGACCCTCCGACAGTGCAGCACTCCCTCAGTATTGCCCCTCCGACAGTGCAGCACTCCCTCAGTACTGACATTCTGACAGTGCAGCACTCCCTCAGTATTGACCCTCCGACAGTGCAGCACTCCCTCAGTACTGACCCTCTGACAGTGCAGCACTCCCTCAGTACTGACCCTCCGACAGTGCAGCACTCCCTCAGTATTGACCCTCCGACAGTGCAGCACTCCCTCAGTATTGCCCCTCCGACAGTGCAGCACTCCCTCAGTACTGACCCTCCGACAGTGCAGAACTCCCTCAGTACTGACCCTCCGATAGTGTAGCACTCCCTCAGTACTGACCCTCCAACAGTGCAACCCTCCCTCAGTACTGACCCTCCGACAGTGCAGCACTCCCTCAGTATTGCCCCTCCGACAGTGCAGCACTCCCTCAGTACTGACATTCTGACAGTGCAGCACTCCCTCAGTACTGACCCTCCAACAGTGCAACCCTCCCTCAGTATTGCCCCTCCGACAGTGCAGCACTCCCTCAGTATTGACCCTCCAACAGTGCAACCCTCCCTCAGTATTGCCCCTCCGACAGTGCAGCACTCCCTCAGTACTGACCCTCCGACAGTGCAACCCTCCCTCAGTATTGACCCTCCAACAGTGCAACCCTCCCTCAGTATTGCCCCTCCGACAGTGCAGCACTCCCTCAGTATTGACCCTCCGACAGTGCAACCCTCCCTCAGTATTGCCCCTCCGACAGTGCAGCACTCCCTCAGTATTGCCCCTCCGACAGTGCAGCACTCCCTCAGTACTGACCCTCCGACAGTGCAGCACTCCCTCAGTACTGACATTCTGACAGTGCAGCACTCCCTCAGTACTGACCCTCCGACAGTGCAACCCTCCCTCAGTATTGCCCCTCCGACAGTGCAGCACTCCCTCAGTATTGCCCCTCCGACAGTGCAGCACTCCCTCAGTACTGACATTCTGACAGTGCAGCACTCCCTCAGTACTGACCCTCCGACAGTGTAGCCCTCCCTCAGTACTGACCCTCCGACAGTGCAGCACTCCCTCAGTACTGACCCTCCGACAGTGTAGCACTCCCTCAGTACTGACCCTCCGACAGTGCAACCCTCCCTCAGTATTGCCCCTCCGACAGTGTAGCACTCCCTCAGTACTGACCCTCCGACAGTGCAGCACTCCCTCAGTATTGACCCTCCGACAGTGCAGCACTCCCTCAGTACTGACCCTCCGACAGTGCAGCACTCCCTCAGTACTGACCCTCCGACAGTGCAGCACTCCCTCAGTATTGCCCCTCCGACAGTGCAGCACTCCCTCAGTACTGACATTCGGACAGTGCAGCACTCCCTCAGTACTGACCCTCCAACAGTGCAACCCTCCCTCAGTATTGACCCTCCGACAGTGCAACCCTCCCTCAGTATTGCCCCTCCGACAGTGCAGCACTCCCTCAGTATTGCCCCTCCGACAGTGCAGCACTCCCTCAGTACTGACCCTCCGACAGTGCAGCACTCCCTCAGTACTGACATTCTGACAGTGCAGCACTCCCTCAGTACTGACCCTCCGACAGTGCAACCCTCCCTCAGTATTGCCCCTCCGACAGTGCAGCACTCCCTCAGTATTGACCCTCCAACAGTGCAACCCTCCCTCAGTATTGCCCCTCCGACAGTGCAGCACTCCCTCAGTATTGACGCTCCGACAGTGCAGCACTCCCTCAGTATTGCCCCTCCGACAGTGCAGCACTCCCTCAGTATTGACCCTCAAACAGTGCAACCCTCCCTCAGTATTGACCCTCCGACAGTGCAGCACTCCCTCAGTATTGACCCTCCGACAGTGCAACCCTCCCTCAGTATTGCCCCTCCGACAGTGCAGCACTCCCTCAGTATTGCCCCTCCGACAGTGCAGCACTCCCTCAGTACTGACCCTCCGACAGTGCAGCACTCCCTCAGTACTGACATTCTGACAGTGCAGCACTCCCTCAGTACTGACCCTCCGACAGTGCAACCCTCCCTCAGTATTGCCCCTCCGACAGTGCAGCACTCCCTCAGTATTGCCCCTCCGACAGTGCAGCACTCCCTCAGTATTGCCCCTCCGACAGTGCAGCACTCCCTCAGTATTGCCCCTCCAACAGTGCAACCCTCCCTCAGTATTGCCCCTCCGACAGTGCAGCACTCCCTCAGTATTGACCCTCCGACAGTGCAGCACTCCCTCAGTACTGACCCTCCGACAGTGCAGCACTCCCTCAGTACTGACCCTCCGACAGTGCAGCACTCCCTCAGTACTGACCCTCCGACAGTGCAACCCTCACTCAGTATTGCCCCTCCGACAGTGCAGCACTCCCTCAGTATTGCCCCTCCGACAGTGCAGCACTCCCTCAGTACTGACCCTCCGACAGTGCAGCACTCCCTCAGTACTGACCCTCCGACAGTGTAGCACTCCCTCAGTATTGACCCTCCGACAGTGCAGCACTCCCTCAGTACTGACCCTCCGACAGTGTAGCACTCCCTCAGTACTGACCCTCCGATAGTGCAGCACTCCCTCAGTACTGACCCTCCGACAGTGCAGCAGTCCCTCAGTACTGACATTCTGACAGTGCAGCACTCCCTCAGTATTGACCCTCCGACAGTGCAGCACTCCCTCAGTACTGACCCTCCGACAGTGCAGCACTCCCTCAGTCCTGACCCTCCGACAGTGCAGCACTCCCTCAGTATTGCCCCTCCGACAGTGCAGCACTCCCTCAGTATTGACCCTCCAACAGTGCAACCCTCCCTCAGTACTGACATTCTGACAGTGCAGCACTCCCTCAGTACTGACCGACAGTGCAGCACTCCCTCAGTACTGACCCTCCGACAGTGCAGCACTCCCTCAGTACTGACCCTCCGACAGTGCAACCCTCACTCAGTATTGCCCCTCCGACAGTGCAGCACTCCCTCAGTATTGCCCCTCCGACAGTGCAGCACTCCCTCAGTACTGACCCTCCGACAGTGCAGCACTCCCTCAGTACTGACATTCTGACAGTGCAGCACGCCCTCAGTATTGACCCTCCAACAGTGCAACCCTCCCTCAGTATTGCCCCTCCGACAGTGCAGCACTCCCTCAGTATTGACCCTCCGACAGTGCAACCCTCCCTCAGTATTGCCCCTCCGACAGTGCAGCACTCCCTCAGTACTGACCCTCCGACAGTGCAGCACTCCCTCAGTACTGACATTCTGACAGTGCAGCACTCCCTCAGTATTGACCCTCCGACAGTGTAGCACTCCCTCAGTATTGACCCTCCAACAGTGCAACCCTCCCTCAGTATTGCCCCTCCGACAGTGCAGCACTCCCTCAGTATTGCCCCTCCGACAGTGCAGCACTCCCTCAGTATTGCCCCTCCGACAGTGCAGCACTCCCTCAGTATTGCCCCTCCGACAGTGCAGCACTCCCTCAGTACTGACCCTCCGACAGTGCAGCACTCCCTCAGTCTTGCCACTCCGACAGTGCAGCACTCCCTCAGTACTGACCCTCCGACAGTGCAGCACTCCCTCAGTATTGCCCCTCCGACAGTGCAGCACTCCCTCAGTACTGACATTCTGACAGTGCAGCACTCCCTCAGTATTGACCCTCCGACAGTGCAGCACTCCCTCAGTACTGACCCTCTGACAGTGCAGCACTCCCTCAGTACTGACCCTCCGACAGTGCAGCACTCCCTCAGTATTGACCCTCCGACAGTGCAGCACTCCCTCAGTATTGCCCCTCCGACAGTGCAGCACTCCCTCAGTACTGACCCTCCGACAGTGCAGAACTCCCTCAGTACTGACCCTCCGATAGTGTAGCACTCCCTCAGTACTGACCCTCCAACAGTGCAACCCTCCCTCAGTACTGACCCACCGACAGTGCAGCACTCCCTCAGTATTGCCCCTCCGACAGTGCAGCACTCCCTCAGTACTGACATTCTGACAGTGCAGCACTCCCTCAGTACTGACCCTCCAACAGTGCAACCCTCCCTCAGTATTGCCCCTCCGACAGTGCAGCACTCCCTCAGTATTGACCCTCCAACAGTGCAACCCTCCCTCAGTATTGCCCCTCCGACAGTGCAGCACTCCCTCAGTACTGACCCTCCGACAGTGCAACCCTCCCTCAGTATTGACCCTCCAACAGTGCAACCCTCCCTCAGTATTGCCCCTCCGACAGTGCAGCACTCCCTCAGTATTGACCCTCCGACAGTGCAACCCTCCCTCAGTATTGCCCCTCCGACAGTGCAGCACTCCCTCAGTACTGACCCTCCGACAGTGCAGCACTCCCTCAGTACTGACATTCTGACAGTGCAGCACTCCCTCAGTATTGACCCTCCGACAGTGTAGCACTCCCTCAGTATTGACCCTCCAACAGTGCAACCCTCCCTCAGTATTGCCCCTCCGACAGTGCAGCACTCCCTCAGTATTGCCCCTCCGACAGTGCAGCACTCCCTCAGTATTGCCCCTCCGACAGTGCAGCACTCCCTCAGTATTGCCCCTCCGACAGTGCAGCACTCCCTCAGTACTGACCCTCCGACAGTGCAGCACTCCCTCAGTCTTGCCACTCCGACAGTGCAGCACTCCCTCAGTACTGACCCTCCGACAGTGCAGCACTCCCTCAGTATTGCCCCTCCGACAGTGCAGCACTCCCTCAGTACTGACATTCTGACAGTGCAGCACTCCCTCAGTATTGACCCTCCGACAGTGCAGCACTCCCTCAGTACTGACCCTCTGACAGTGCAGCACTCCCTCAGTACTGACCCTCCGACAGTGCAGCACTCCCTCAGTATTGACCCTCCGACAGTGCAGCACTCCCTCAGTATTGCCCCTCCGACAGTGCAGCACTCCCTCAGTACTGACCCTCCGACATTGCAGAACTCCCTCAGTACTGACCCTCCGATAGTGTAGCACTCCCTCAGTACTGACCCTCCAACAGTGCAACCCTCCCTCAGTACTGACCCACCGACAGTGCAGCACTCCCTCAGTATTGCCCCTCCGACAGTGCAGCACTCCCTCAGTACTGACATTCTGACAGTGCAGCACTCCCTCAGTACTGACCCTCCAACAGTGCAACCCTCCCTCAGTATTGCCCCTCCGACAGTGCAGCACTCCCTCAGTATTGACCCTCCAACAGTGCAACCCTCCCTCAGTATTGCCCCTCCGACAGTGCAGCACTCCCTCAGTACTGACCCTCCGACAGTGCAACCCTCCCTCAGTATTGACCCTCCAACAGTGCAACCCTCCCTCAGTATTGCCCCTCCGACAGTGCAGCACTCCCTCAGTATTGACCCTCCGACAGTGCAACCCTCCCTCAGTATTGCCCCTCCGACAGTGCAGCACTCCCTCAGTACTGACCCTCCGACAGTGCAACCCTCACTCAGTATTGCCCCTCCGACAGTGCAGCACTCCCTCAGTATTGCCCCTCCGACAGTGCAGCACTCCCTCAGTACTGACCCTCCGACAGTGCAGCACTCCCTCAGTACTGACATTCTGACAGTGCAGCACGCCCTCAGTATTGACCCTCCAACAGTGCAACCCTCCCTCAGTATTGCCCCTCCGACAGTGCAGCACTCCCTCAGTATTGACCCTCTGACAGTGCAACCCTCCCTCAGTATTGCCCCTCCGACAGTGCAGCACTCCCTCAGTACTGACCCTCCGACAGTGCAGCACTCCCTCAGTATTGACCCTCCGACAGTGTAGCACTCCCTCAGTATTGACCCTCCAACAGTGCAACCCTCCCTCAGTATTGCCCCTCCGACAGTGCAGCACTCCCTCAGTATTGCCCCTCCGACAGTGCAGCACTCCCTCAGTATTGCCCCTCCGACAGTGCAGCACTCCCTCAGTATTGCCCCTCCGACAGTGCAGCACTCCCTCAGTACTGACCCTCCGACAGTGCAGCACTCCCTCAGTCTTGCCCCTCCGACAGTGCAGCACTCCCTCAGTACTGACCCTCCGACAGTGCAGCACTCCCTCAGTATTGCCCCTCCGACAGTGCAGCACTCCCTCAGTACTGACATTCTGACAGTGCAGCACTCCCTCAGTATTGACCCTCCGACAGTGCAGCACTCCCTCAGTACTGACCCTCTGACAGTGCAGCACTCCCTCAGTACTGACCCTCCGACAGTGCAGCACTCCCTCAGTATTGACCCTCCGACAGTGCAGCACTCCCTCAGTATTGCCCCTCCGACAGTGCAGCACTCCCTCAGTACTGACCCTCCGACAGTGCAGAACTCCCTCAGTACTGACCCTCCGATAGTGTAGCACTCCCTCAGTACTGACCCTCCAACAGTGCAACCCTCCCTCAGTACTGACCCACCGACAGTGCAGCACTCCCTCAGTATTGCCCCTCCGACAGTGCAGCACTCCCTCAGTACTGACATTCTGACAGTGCAGCACTCCCTCAGTACTGACCCTCCAACAGTGCAACCCTCCCTCAGTATTGCCCCTCCGACAGTGCAGCACTCCCTCAGTATTGACCCTCCAACAGTGCAACCCTCCCTCAGTATTGCCCCTCCGACAGTGCAGCACTCCCTCAGTACTGTCCCTCCGACAGTGCAACCCTCCCTCAGTATTGACCCTCCAACAGTGCAACCCTCCCTCAGTATTGCCCCTCCGACAGTGCAGCACTCCCTCAGTATTGACCCTCCGACAGTGCAACCCTCCCTCAGTATTGCCCCTCCGACAGTGCAGCACTCCCTCAGTATTGCCCCTCCGACAGTGCAGCACTCCCTCAGTACTGACCCTCCGACAGTGCAGCACTCCCTCAGTCCTGACATTCTGACAGTGCAGCACTCCCTCAGTACTGACCCTCCGACAGTGCAACCCTCCCTCAGTATTGCCCCTCCGACAGTGCAGCCCTCCCTCAGTATTGCCCCTCCGACAGTGCAGCACTCCCTCAGTATTGACCCTCCAACAGTGCAGCACTCCCTCAGTACTGACCCTCCGACAGTGTAGCCCTCCCTCAGTACTGACCCTCCGACAGTGCAGCACTCCCTCAGTACTGACCCTCCGACAGTGTAGCACTCCCTCAGTACTGACCCTCCGACAGTGCAACCCTCCCTCAGTATTGCCCCTCCGACAGTGTAGCACTCCCTCAGTACTGACCCTCCGACAGTGCAGCACTCCCTCAGTATTGACCCTCCGACAGTGCAGCACTCCCTCAGTACTGATCCTCCGACAGTGCAGCACTCCCTCAGTACTGACCCTCTGACAGTGCAGCACTCCCTCAGTATTGCCCCTCCGACAGTGCAGCACTCCCTCAGTACTGACATTCTGACAGTGCAGCACTCCCTCAGTACTGACCCTCCAACAGTGCAACCCTCCCTCAGTATTGACCCTCCGACAGTGCAACCCTCCCTCAGTATTGCCCCTCCGACAGTGCAGCACTCCCTCAGTATTGCCCCTCCGACAGTGCAGCACTCCCTCAGTACTGACCCTCCGACAGTGCAGCACTCTCTCAGTACTGACATTCTGACAGTGCAGCACTCCCTCAGTACTGACCCTCCGACAGTGCAACCCTCCCTCAGTATTGCCCCTCCGACAGTGCAGCACTCCCTCAGTATTGCCCCTCCGACAGTGCAGCACTCCCTCAGTATTGACCCTCCGACAGTGCAGCACTCCCTCAGTATTGCCCCTCCGACAGTGCAGCACTCCCTCAGTACTGACCCTCCGACAGTGCAACCCTCCCTCAGTATTGACCCTCCAACAGTGCAACCCTCCCTCAGTATTGCCCCTCCGACAGTGCAGCACTCCCTCAGTATTGACCCTCCGACAGTGCAACCCTCCCTCAGTATTGCCCCTCCGACAGTGCAGCACTCCCTCAGTATTGCCCCTCCGACAGTGCAGCACTCCCTCAGTACTGACCCTCCGACAGTGCAGCACTCCCTCAGTACTGACATTCTGACAGTGCAGCACTCCCTCAGTACTGACCCTCCGACAGTGCAACCCTCCCTCAGTATTGCCCCTCCGACAGTGCAGCACTCCCTCAGTATTGCCCCTCCGACAGTGCAGCACTCCCTCAGTATTGCCCCTCCGACAGTGCAGCACTCCCTCAGTATTGACCCTCCAACAGTGCAACCCTCCCTCAGTATTGCCCCTCCGACAGTGCAGCACTCCCTCAGTATTGCCCCTCCGACAGTGCAGCACTCCCTCAGTATTGCCCCTCCGACAGTGCAGCACTCCCTCAGTACTGACCCTCCGACAGTGCAGCACTCCCTCAGTACTGACCCTCCGACAGTGCAACCCTCACTCAGTATTGCCCCTCCGACAGTGCAGCACTCCCTCAGTATTGCCCCTCCGACAGTGCAGCACTCCCTCAGTACTGACCCTCCGACAGTGCAGCACTCCCTCAGTACTGACCCTCCGACAGTGTAGCCCTCCCTCAGTACTGACCCTCCGACAGTGCAGCACTCCCTCAGTACTGACCCTCCGACAGTGTAGCACTCCCTCAGTACTGACCCTCCGATAGTGCAGCACTCCCTCAGTACTGACCCTCCGACAGTGCAGCAGTCCCTCAGTACTGACATTCTGACAGTGCAGCACTCCCTCAGTATTGACCCTCCGACAGTGCAGCACTCCCTCAGTACTGACCCTCCGACAGTGCAGCACTCCCTCAGTCCTGACCCTCCGACAGTGCAGCACTCCCTCAGTATTGCCCCTCCGACAGTGCAGCACTCCCTCAGTATTGACCCTCCAACAGTGCAACCCTCCCTCAGTACTGACATTCTGACAGTGCAGCACTCCCTCAGTACTGACCCTCCGACAGTGCAGCACTCCCTCAGTACTGACCCTCCGACAGTGCAGCACTCCCTCAGTACTGACCCTCCGACAGTGCAACCCTCACTCAGTATTGCCCCTCCGACAGTGCAGCACTCCCTCAGTATTGCCCCTCCGACAGTGCAGCACTCCCTCAGTACTGACCCTCCGACAGTGCAGCACTCCCTCAGTACTGACATTCTGACAGTGCAACCCTCCCTCAGTATTGACCCTCCAACAGTGCAACCCTCCCTCAGTATTGCCCCTCCGACAGTGCAGCACTCCCTCAGTATTGCCCCTCCGACAGTGCAGCACTCCCTCAGTATTGCCCCTCCGACAGTGCAGCACTCCCTCAGTATTGCCCCTCCGACAGTGCAGCACTCCCTCAGTACTGACCCTCCGACAGTGCAGCACTCCCTCAGTATTGACCCTCCGACAGTGTAGCACTCCCTCAGTATTGACCCTCCAACAGTGCAACCCTCCCTCAGTATTGCCCCTCCGACAGTGCAGCACTCCCTCAGTATTGCCCCTCCGACAGTGCAGCACTCCCTCAGTATTGCCCCTCCGACAGTGCAGCACTCCCTCAGTATTGCCCCTCCGACAGTGCAGCACTCCCTCAGTACTGACCCTCCGACAGTGCAGCACTCCCTCAGTATTGCCCCTCCGACAGTGCAGCACTCCCTCAGTACTGACCCTCCGACAGTGCAGCACTCCCTCAGTATTGCCCCTCCGACAGTGCAGCACTCCCTCAGTACTGACATTCTGACAGTGCAGCACTCCCTCAGTATTGACCCTCCGACAGTGCAGCACTCCCTCAGTACTGACCCTCTGACAGTGCAGCACTCCCTCAGTACTGACCCTCCGACAGTGCAGCACTCCCTCAGTATTGACCCTCCGACAGTGCAGCACTCCCTCAGTATTGCCCCTCCGACAGTGCAGCACTCCCTCAGTACTGACCCTCCGACAGTGCAGAACTCCCTCAGTACTGACATTCTGACAGTGCAGCACTCCCTCAGTACTGACCCTCCAACAGTGCAACCCTCCCTCAGTATTGCCCCTCCGACAGTGCAGCACTCCCTCAGTATTGACTCTCCAACAGTGCAACCCTCCCTCAGTATTGCCCCTCCGACAGTGCAGCACTCCCTCAGTACTGACCCTCCGACAGTGCAACCCTCCCTCAGTATTGACCCTCCAACAGTGCAACCCTCCCTCAGTATTGCCCCTCCGACAGTGCAGCACTCCCTCAGTATTGACCCTCCGACAGTGCAACCCTCCCTCAGTATTGCCCCTCCGACAGTGCAGCACTCCCTCAGTATTGCCCCTCCGACAGTGCAGCACTCCCTCAGTACTGACCCTCCGACAGTGCAGCACTCCCTCAGTACTGACATTCTGACAGTGCAGCACTCCCTCAGTACTGACCCTCCGACAGTGCAACCCTCCCTCAGTATTGCCCCTCCGACAGTGCAGCACTCCCTCAGTATTGCCCCTCCGACAGTGCAGCACTCCCTCAGTATTGACCCTCCAACAGTGCAGCACTCCCTCAGTACTGACCCTCCGACAGTGTAGCCCTCCCTCAGTACTGACCCTCCGACAGTGCAGCACTCCCTCAGTACTGACCCTCCGACAGTGTAGCACTCCCTCAGTACTGACCCTCCGACAGTGCAACCCTCCCTCAGTATTGCCCCTCCGACAGTGTAGCACTCCCTCAGTACTGACCCTCCGACAGTGCAGCACTCCCTCAGTATTGACCCTCCGACAGTGCAGCACTCCCTCAGTACTGACCCTCCGACAGTGCAGCACTCCCTCAGTACTGACCCTCCGACAGTGCAGCACTCCCTCAGTATTGCCCCTCCGACAGTGCAGCACTCCCTCAGTACTGACATTCTGACACTGCAGCACTCCCTCAGTACTGACCCTCCAACAGTGCAACCCTCCCTCAGTATTGACCCTCCGACAGTGCAACCCTCCCTCAGTATTGCCCCTCCGACAGTGCAGCACTCCCTCAGTATTGCCCCTCCGACAGTGCAGCACTCCCTCAGTACTGACCCTCCGACAGTGCAGCACTCCCTCAGTACTGACATTCTGACAGTGCAGCACTCCCTCGGTACTGACCCTCCGACAGTGCAACCCTCCCTCAGTATTGCCCCTCCGACAGTGCAGCACTCCCTCAGTATTGCCCCTCCGACAGTGCAGCACTCCCTCAGTATTGACCCTCCGACAGTGCAACCCTCCCTCAGTATTGCCCCTCCGACAGTGCAGCACTCACTCAGTATTGACCCTCCGACAGTGCAGCACTCCCTCAGTATTGCCCCTCCGACAGTGCAGCACTCCCTCAGTACTGACCCTCCGACAGTGCAACCCTCCCTCAGTATTGACCCTCCAACAGTGCAACCCTCCCTCAGTATTGCCCCTCCGACAGTGCAGCACTCCCTCAGTATTGACCCTCCGACAGTGCAACCCTCCCTCAGTATTGCCCCTCCGACAGTGCAGCACTCCCTCAGTATTGCCCCTCCGACAGTGCAGCACTCCCTCAGTACTGACCCTCCGACAGTGCAGCACTCCCTCAGTACTGACATTCTGACAGTGCAGCACTCCCTCAGTACTGACCCTCCGACAGTGCAACCCTCCCTCAGTATTGCCCCTCCGACAGTGCAGCACTCCCTCAGTATTGCCCCTCCGACAGTGCAGCACTCCCTCAGTATTGCCCCTCCGACAGTGCAGCACTCCCTCAGTATTGACCCTCCAACAGTGCAACCCTCCCTCAGTATTGCCCGTCCGACAGTGCAGCACTCCCTCAGTATTGACCCTCCGACAGTGCAGCACTCCCTCAGTATTGCCCCTCTGACAGTGCAGCACTCCCTCAGTACTGACCCTCCGACAGTGCAGCACTCCCTCAGTACTGACCCTCCGACAGTGCAACCCTCACTCAGTATTGCCCCTCCGACAGTGCAGCACTCCCTCAGTATTGCCCCTCCGACAGTGCAGCACTCCCTCAGTACTGACCCTCCGACAGTGCAGCACTCCCTCAGTACTGACCCTCCGACAGTGTAGCACTCCCTCAGTACTGACCCTCCGACAGTGCAGCACTCCCTCAGTACTGACCCTCCGACAGTGCAGCACTCCCTCAGTACTGACCCTCCGATAGTGCAGCACTCCCTCAGTACTGACCCTCCGACAGTGCAGCAGTCCCTCAGTACTGACATTCTGACAGTGCAGCACTCCCTCAGTATTGACCCTCCGACAGTGCAGCACTCCCTCAGTACTGACCCTCCGACAGTGCAGCACTCCCTCAGTCCTGACCCTCCGACAGTGCAGCACTCCCTCAGTATTGCCCCTCCGACAGTGCAGCACTCCCTCAGTATTGACCCTCCAACAGTGCAACCCTCCCTCAGTACTGACATTCTGACAGTGCAGCACTCCCTCAGTACTGACCCTCCGACAGTGCAGCACTCCCTCAGTACTGACCCTCCGACAGTGCAGCACTCCCTCAGTACTGACCCTCCGACAGTGCAACCCTCACTCAGTATTGCCCCTCCGACAGTGCAGCACTCCCTCAGTATTGCCCCTCCGACAGTGCAGCACTCCCTCAGTACTGACCCTCCGACAGTGCAGCACTCCCTCAGTACTGACCCTCCGACAGTGCAGCACTCCCTCAGTACTGACCCTCCGACAGTGCAGCACTCCCTCAGTACTGACCCTCCGACAGTGCAGCACTCCCTCAGTACTGACCCTCCGACAGTGCAGCACTCCCTCAGTACTGACCCTCCGACAGTGCAGCACTCCCTCAGTACTGACCCTCTGACAGTGCAGCACTCCCTCAGTACTGACCCTCCGACAGTGTAGCACTCCCTCAGTACTGACCCTCCGACAGTGCAGCACTCCCTCAGTACTGACCCTCCGACAGTGTAGCACTCTGTCAGTACTGATACTCCGATAGTGCAGCACTCTCTCAGTACTGACCCTCCGACAGTGCAGCAGTCCCTCAGTACTGACATTCTGACAGTGCAGCACTCCCTCAGTATTGACCCTCCGACAGTGCAGCACTCCCTCAGTACTGACCCTCCGACAGTGCAGCACTCCCTCAGTCCTGACCCTCCGACAGTGCAGCACTCCCTCAGTACTGACCCTCCGACAGTGCAGAACTCCCTCAGTACTGACATTCTGACAGTGCAGCACTCCCTCAGTATTGACCCTCCGACAGTGCAACCCTCCCTCAGTATTGCCCCTCCGACAGTGCAGCACTCCCTCAGTATTGACCCTTTGACAGTGCAACCCTCCCTCAGTATTGCCCCTCCGACAGTGCAGCACTCCCTCAGTACTGACCCTCCGACAGTGTAGCACTCCCTCAGTACTGACCCTCCGACAGTGCAACCCTCCCTCAGTACTGACCCTCCGACAGTGCAGCACTCCCTCAGTATTGCCCCTCCGACAGTGCAGCACTCCCTCAGTGCTGACCCTCCGACAGTGCAGCACTCCCTCAGTACTGACATTCTGACAGTGCAGCACTCCCTCAGTACTGACCCTCCGACAGTGTAGCACTCCCTCAGTATTGACCCTCCAAAAAGTGCAACCCTCCCTCAGCAATGACCCTCCGACCGTGCAGAACTCCCTCAGTATTGACCCTCCGACAGTGTAGCACTCCCTCAGTATTGACCCTCCAAAAAGTGCAACCCTCCCTCAGCAATGACCCTCCGACCGTGCAGAACTCCCTCAGTAATGACCCTCCGACAGTGTAGCACTCCCTCAGTACTGACCCTCCGACAGTGTAGCACTCCCTCAGTACTGACCCTCCGATAGTGCAGCACTCCCTCAGTACTGACCCTCCGACAGTGCAGCACTCCCTCAGTACTGACCCTCTGACAGTGCAGCACTCCCTCAGTACTGACCCTCCGACAGTGCAGCACTCCCTCAGTACTGACCCTCCGACAGTGCAGCACTCCCTCAGTACTGACATTCTGACAGTGCAGCACTCCCTCAGTACTGAGCCTCCGACAGTGTAGCACTCCCTCAGTACTGACCCTCCGACAGTGCAGCACTCCCTCAGTCCTGATCCTCCGACAGTGCAGCACTCCCTCAGTACTGACCCTCCGACAGTGCAGCACTCCCTCAGTGCTGACATTCTGACAGTGCAGCACTCCCTCAGTATTGACCCTCCGACAGTGCAACCCTCCCTCAGTATTGACCCTCCGACAGTGCAGCACTCCCTCAGTACTGACCCTCCGACAGTGCAGCACTCCCTCAGTACTGACCCTCCGACAGTGCAGCACTCCCTCAGTACTGACATTCTGACAGTGCAGCGCTCCCTCAGTATTGACCCTCCGACAGTGCAGCACTCCCTCAGTACTGACCCTCCGACAGTGCAGCACTCCCTCAGTCCTGACCCTCCGACAGTGCAGCACTCCCTCAGTACTGACCCTCCGACAGTGCAGCACTCCCTCAGTACTGACATTCTGACAGTGCAGCACTGCCTCAGTACTGACATTCTGACAGTGCAGCACTCCCTCAGTATTGACCCTCCGACAGTGCAACCCTCCCTCAGTATTGCCCCTCCGACAGTGCAGCAGTCCCTCAGTATTGATCCTCCGACAGTGCAACCCTCCCTCAGTATTGCCCCTCCGACAGTGCAGCACTCCCTCAGTACTGACCCTCCGACAGTGTAGCACTCCCTCAGTACTGACCCTCCGACAGTGCAACCCTCCCTCAGTATTGACCCTCCAACAGTGCAACCCTCCCTCAGTATTGCCCCTCCGACAGTGCAGCACTCCCTCAGTATTGACCCTCCGACAGTGCAACCCTCCCTCAGTATTGCCCCTCCGACAGTGCAGCAGTCCCTCAGTATTGATCCTCCGACAGTGCAACCCTCCCTCAGTATTGCCCCTCCGACAGTGCAGCACTCCCTCAGTACTGACCCTCCGACAGTGTAGCACTCCCTCAGTACTGACCCTCTGACAGTGCAGCACTCCCTCAGTACTGACCCTTCGACAGTGCACCACTCCCTCAGTATTGCCCCTCCGACAGTGCAGCACTCCCTCAGTATTGCCCCTCCGACAGTGCAGCACTCCCTCAGTACTGACCCTCCGACAGTGCAGCACTCCCTCAGTATTGCCCCTCCGACAGTGCAGCACTCCCTCAGTACTGACCCTCCGACAGTGCAGCACTCCCTCAGTACTGACATTCTGACAGTGCAGCACTCCCTCAGTACTGACCCTCCGATAGTGCAGCACTCCCTCAGTACTGACCCTCCGACAGTGTAGCGCTCCCTCAGTATTGACCCTCCGACAGTGCAGCACTCCCTCAGTATTGACCCTCCAACAGTGCAACCCTCCCTCAGTACTGACCCTCCGACAGTGCAACCCTCCCTCAGTATTGCCCCTCCGACAGTGCAGCACTCCCTCAGTATTGACCCTCCGACAGTGCAACCCTCCCTCAGTATTGCCCCTCCGACAGTGCAACCCTCCCTCAGTATTGCCCCTCCGACAGTGCAGCACTCCCTCAGTATTGACCCTCCGACAGTGCAACCCTCCCTCAGTACTGACCCTCCGACAGTGCAGCACTCCCTCAGTATTGCCCCTCCGACAGTGCAGCACTCCCTCAGTACTGACATTCTGACAGTGCAGCACTCCCTTAGTATTGACCCTCCAACCGTGCAACCCGCCCTCAGTATTGCCCCTCCAACAGTGCAGCACTCCCTCAGTATTGACCCTCCAACAGTGCAACCCGCCCTCAGTATTGCCCCTCCAACAGTGCAGCACTCCCTCAGTATTGACCCTCCGACAGTGCAACCCTCCCTCAGTACTGACCCTCCGACAGTGCAACCCTCACTCAGTATTGCCCCTCCGACAGTGCGGCACTCCCTCAGTACTGACCCTCCGACAGTGCAACCCTCACTCAGTATTGCCCCACCGACAGTGTAGCACTCCCTCAGTACTGACCCTCCGACAATGCAGCACTCCCTCAGTACTGACCCTCCGACAGTGCAGCACTCCCTCAGTACTGACCCTCCGACATTGTAGCACTCCCTCAGTACTGACCCTCCGACAGTGCAGCACTCCCTCAGTACTGACCCTCCGACAGTGTAGCACTCCCTCAGTACTGACCCTCCGATAGTGCAGCACTCCCTCAGTATTGACCCTCCGACAGTGCAGCACTCCCTCAGTCCTGACCCTCCGACAGTGCAGCACTCCCTCAGTCCTGACCCTCCGACAGTGCAGCACTCCCTCAGTACTGACCCTCCGACAGTGCAGCACTCCCTCAGTACTGACCCTCCGACAGTGCAACTCTCCCTCAGTACTGACATTCTGACAGTGCAGCACTCCCTCAGTATTGCCCCTCCGACAGTGCAGCACTCCCTCAGTATTGCCCCTCCGACAGTGCAGCACTCCCTCAGTACTGACCCTCCGACAGTGCAACCCTCCCTCAGTATTGCCCCTCCGACAGTGCAACCCTCCCTCAGTATTGCCCCTCCGACAGTGCAGCACTCCCTCAGTACTGACCCTCCGACAGTGCAGCACTCCCTCAGTACTGACCCTCCGACAGTGTAGCACTCCCTCAGTATTGACCCTCCGACAGTGCAACCCTCCCTCAGTACTGACCCTCCGACAGTGCAACCCTCCCTCAGTATTGCCCCTCCGACAGTGCAGCACTCCCTCAGTATTGACCCTCCGACAGTGCAGCACTCCCTCAGTACTGACCCTCCGACAGTGCAGCACTCCCTCAGTATTGCCCCTCCGACAGTGCAGCACTCCCTCAGTATTGACCCTCCGACAGTGCAACCCTCCCTCAGTATTGCCCCTCCGACAGTGCAGCACTCCCTCAGTACTGACATTCTGACAGTGCAGCACTCCCTCAGTATTGCCCCTCCAACAGTGCAGCACTCCCTCAGTATTGACCCTCCGACAGTGCAACCCTCCCTCAGTATTGCCCCTCCGACAGTGCAGCACTCCCTCAGTATTGCCCCTCCGACAGTGCAGCACTCCCTCAGTACTGACCCTCCGACAGTGCAACCCTCCCTCAGTATTGACCCTCCGACAGTGCAGCACTCCCTCAGTACTGACCCTCCGACAGTGCAGCACTCCCTCAGTACTGACCCTCCGACAGTGTAGCACTCCCTCAGTACTGACCCTCCGACAGTGCAGCACTCCCTCAGTACTGACCCTCCGACAGTGCAGCACTCCCTCAGTACTGACATTCTGACAGTGCAGCACTCCCTCAGTATTGACCCTCCGACAGTGCAGCACTCCCTCAGTACTGACATTCTGACAGTGCAGCACTCCCTCAGTACTGACCCTCCGACAGTGCAGCACTCCCTCAGTATTGACCCTCCGACAGTGCAGCACTCCCTCAGTATTGCCCCTCCGACAGTGCAGCACTCCCTCAGTACTGACCCTCCGACAGTGCAGCACTCCCTCAGTACTGACCCTCCGACAGTGCAACCCTCACTCAGTATTGCCCCTCCGACAGTGCAGCACTCCCTCAGTCCTGACCCTCCGACAGTGCAGCACTCCCTCAGTCCTGACCCTCCGACAGTGCAGCACTCCCTCAGTACTGACCCTCCGATAGTGCAGCACTCCCTCAGTACTGACCCTCCGACAGTGTAGCACTCCCTCAGTACTGACCCTCCGACAGTGTAGCACTCCCTCAGTACTGACCCTCCGATAGTGCAGCACTCCCTCAGTACTGACCCTCTGACAGTGCAGCACTCCCTCAGTACTGACCCTCCGACAGTGCAGCACTCCCTCAGTACTGACCCTCCGACAGTGCAGCACTCCCTCAGTATTGACCCTCCAACAGTGCAACCCGCCCTCAGTATTGCCCCTCCAACAGTGCAGCACTCCCTCAGTATTGACCCTCCGACAGTGCAACCCTCCCTCAGTATTGCCCCTCCGACAGTGCAGCACTCCCTCAGTATTGCCCCTCCAACAGTGCAGCACTCCCTCCGTATTGACCCTCCAACAGTGCAACCCTCCCTCAGTATAGCCCATCCGACATTGCAGCACTCCCTCAGTATTGCCCCTCCGACAGTGCAGCACTCCCTCAGTACTGACCCTCCGACAGTGCAACCCTCACTCAGTATTGCCCCTCCGACAGTGCAGCACTCCCTCAGTACTGACCCTCCGACAGTGCAACCCTCACTCAGTATTGCCCCACCGACAGTGTAGCACTCCCTCAGTACTGACCCTCCGACAATGCAGCGCTCCCTCAGTACTGACCCTCCGACAGTGCAGCACTCCCTCAGTACTGACCCTCCGACATTGTAGCACTCCCTCAGTACTGACCCTCCGACAGTGCAGCACTCCCTCAGTACTGACCCTCCGACAGTGTAGCACTCCCTCAGTACTGACCCTCCGATAGTGCAGCACTCCCTCAGTACTGACCCTCCGACAGTGCAGCACTCCCTCAGTCCTGACCCTCCGACAGTGCAGCACTCCCTCAGTACTGACCCTCCGACAGTGCAGCACTCCCTCAGTACTGACCCTCCGACAGTGCAACTCTCCCTCAGTACTGACATTCTGACAGTGCAACCCTCCCTCAGTATTGCCCCTCCGACAGTGCAGCACTCCCTCAGTATTGCCCCTCCGACAGTGCAGCACTCCCTCAGTACTGACCCTCCGACAGTGCAACCCTCCCTCAGTATTGCCCCTCCGACAGTGCAACCCTCCCTCAGTATTGCCCCTCCGACAGTGCAGCACTCCCTCAGTGCTGACCCTCCGACAGTGTAGCACTCCCTCAGTATTGACCCTCCGACAGTGCAACCCTCCCTCAGTACTGACCCTCCGACAGTGCAACCCTCCCTCAGTATTGCCCCTCCGACAGTGCAGCACTCCCTCAGTATTGACCCTCCGACAGTGCAGCACTCCCTCAGTACTGACCCTCCGACAGTGCAGCACTCCCTCAGTATTGCCCCTCCGACAGTGCAGCACTCCCTCAGTATTGCCCCTCCGACAGTGCAACCCTCCCTCAGTATTGCCCCTCCGACAGTGCAGCACTCCCGCAGTACTGACATTCTGACAGTGCAGCACTCCCTCAGTATTGCCCCTCCAACAGTGCAGCACTCCCTCAGTATTGACCCTCCGACAGTGCAACCCTCCCTCAGTATTGCCCCTCCGACAGTGCAGCACTCCCTCAGTATTGCCCCTCCGACAGTGCAGCACTCCCTCAGTACTGACCCTCCGACAGTGCAACCCTCCCTCAGTATTGACCCTCCGACAGTGCAGCACTCCCTCAGTACTGACCCTCCGACAGTGCAGCACTCCCTCAGTACTGACCCTCCGACAGTGTAGCACTCCCTCAGTACTGACCCTCCGACAGTGCAGCACTCCCTCAGTACTGACCCTCCGACAGTGCAGCACTCCCTCAGTACTGACATTCTGACAGTGCAGCACTCCCTAAGTATTGACCCTCCGACAGTGCAGCACTCCCTCAGTACTGACATTCTGACAGTGCAGCACTCCCTCAGTACTGACCCTCCGACAGTGCAGCACTCCCTCAGTATTGACCCTCCGACAGTGCAGCACTCCCTCAGTATTGCCCCTCCGACAGTGCAGCACTCCCTCAGTACTGACCCTCCGACAGTGCAGCACTCCCTCAGTACTGACCCTCCGACAGTGCAACCCTCACTCAGTATTGCCCCTCCGACAGTGCAGCACTCCCTCAGTCCTGACCCTCCGACAGTGCAGCACTCCCTCAGTCCTGACCCTCCGACAGTGCAGCACTCCCTCAGTACTGACCCTCCGATAGTGCAGCACTCCCTCAGTACTGACCCTCCGACAGTGCAGCACTCCCTCAGTATTGACCCTCCGACAGTGCAGCACTCCCTCAGTACTGACCCTCCGACAGTGCAGCACTCCCTCAGTCCTGAACCTCCGACAGTGCAGCACTCCCTCAGTACTGACCCTCCGACAGTGCAGCACTCCCTCAGTACTGACCCTCCGACAGTGCAGCACTCCCTCAGTCCTGACCCTCCGACAGTGCAGCACTCCCTCAGTACTGACCCTCCGACAGTGCAGCACTCCCTCAGTACTGACCCTCCGACAGTGCAACCCTCCCTCAGTATTGCCCCTCCGACAGTGCAGCACTCCCTCAGTACTGACCCTCCGACAGTGCAGCACTCCCTCAGTACTGACCCTCCGACAGTGCAACCCTCCCTCAGTACTGACCCTCCGACAGTGCAGCACTCCCTCAGTATTGCCCCTCCGACAGTGCAGCACTCCCTCAGTACTGACATTCTGACAGTGCAGCACTCCCTCAGTATTGACCCTCCAACAGTGCAACCCTCCCTCAGTATTGCCCCTCCGACAGTGCCGCACTCCCTCAGTACTGACCCTCCGACAGTGCAACCCTCCCTCAGTACTGCCCCTCCGACAGTGCAGCACTCCCTCAGTATTGACCCTCCGACAGTGCAACCCTCCCTCAGTATTGCCCCTCCGACAGTGCAGCACTCCCTCAGTATTGACCCTCCGACAGTGTAGCACTCCCTCAGTATTGACCCTCCAACAGTGGAACCCTCCCTCAGTATTGCCCCTCCGACAGTGCAGCACTCCCTCAGTATTGCCCCTCCGACAGTGCAGCACTCCCTCAGTATTGACCCTCCGACAGTTCAACCCTCCCTCAGTATTGCCCCTCCGACAGTGTAGCACTCCCTCAGTACTGACCCTCCGACAGTGCAGCACTCCCTCAGTACTGACCCTCCGACATTGTAGCACTCCCTCAGTACTGACCCTCCGACAGTGCAGCACTCCCTCAGTACTGACCCTCCGACAGTGTAGCACTCCCTCAGTACTGACCCTCCGATAGTGCAGCACTCCCTCAGTATTGACCCTCCGACAGTGCAGCACTCCCTCAGTCCTGACCCTCCGACAGTGCAGCACTCCCTCAGTCCTGACCCTCCGACAGTGCAGCACTCCCTCAGTACTGACCCTCCGACAGTGCAGCACTCCCTCAGTACTGACCCTCCGACAGTGCAACTCTCCCTCAGTACTGACATTCTGACAGTGCAGCACTCCCTCAGTATTGCCCCTCCGACAGTGCAGCACTCCCTCAGTACTGACCCTCCGACAGTGCAGCACTCCCTCAGTACTGACCCTCCGACAGTGCAACCCTCACTCAGTATTGCCCCTCCGACAGTGCAGCACTCCCTCAGTCCTGACCCTCCGACAGTGCAGCACTCCCTCAGTCCTGACCCTCCGACAGTGCAGCACTCCCTCAGTACTGACCCTCCGATAGTGCAGCACTCCCTCAGTACTGACCCTCCGACAGTGCAGCACTCCCTCAGTATTGACCCTCCGACAGTGCAGCACTCCCTCAGTACTGACCCTCCGACAGTGCAGCACTCCCTCAGTCCTGAACCTCCGACAGTGCAGCACTCCCTCAGTACTGACCCTCCGACAGTGCAGCACTCCCTCAGTACTGACCCTCCGACAGTGCAGCACTCCCTCAGTCCTGACCCTCCGACAGTGCAGCACTCCCTCAGTACTGACCCTCCGACAGTGCAGCACTCCCTCAGTACTGACCCTCCGACAGTGCAACCCTCCCTCAGTATTGCCCCTCCGACAGTGCAGCACTCCCTCAGTACTGACCCTCCGACAGTGCAGCACTCCCTCAGTACTGACCCTCCGACAGTGCAACCCTCCCTCAGTACTGACCCTCCGACAGTGCAGCACTCCCTCAGTATTGCCCCTCCGACAGTGCAGCACTCCCTCAGTACTGACATTCTGACAGTGCAGCACTCCCTCAGTATTGACCCTCCAACAGTGCAACCCTCCCTCAGTATTGCCCCTCCGACAGTGCAGCACTCCCTCAGTACTGACCCTCCGACAGTGCAACCCTCCCTCAGTACTGCCCCTCCGACAGTGCAGCACTCCCTCAGTATTGACCCTCCGACAGTGCAACCCTCCCTCAGTATTGCCCCTCCGACAGTGCAGCACTCCCTCAGTATTGACCCTCCGACAGTGTAGCACTCCCTCAGTATTGACCCTCCAACAGTGGAACCCTCCCTCAGTATTGCCCCTCCGACAGTGCAGCACTCCCTCAGTATTGCCCCTCCGACAGTGCAGCACTCCCTCAGTATTGACCCTCCGACAGTTCAACCCTCCCTCAGTATTGCCCCTCCGACAGTGTAGCACTCCCTCAGTACTGACCCTCCGACAGTGCAGCACTCCCTCAGTACTGACCCTCCGACATTGTAGCACTCCCTCAGTACTGACCCTCCGACAGTGCAGCACTCCCTCAGTACTGACCCTCCGACAGTGTAGCACTCCCTCAGTACTGACCCTCCGATAGTGCAGCACTCCCTCAGTATTGACCCTCCGACAGTGCAGCACTCCCTCAGTCCTGACCCTCCGACAGTGCAGCACTCCCTCAGTCCTGACCCTCCGACAGTGCAGCACTCCCTCAGTACTGACCCTCCGACAGTGCAGCACTCCCTCAGTACTGACCCTCCGACAGTGCAACTCTCCCTCAGTACTGACATTCTGACAGTGCAGCACTCCCTCAGTATTGCCCCTCCGACAGTGCAGCACTCCCTCAGTATTGCCCCTCCGACAGTGCAGCACTCCCTCAGTACTGACCCTCCGACAGTGCAACCCTCCCTCAGTATTGCCCCTCCGACAGTGCAACCCTCCCTCAGTATTGCCCCTCCGACAGTGCAGCACTCCCTCAGTACTGACCCTCCGACAGTGCAGCACTCCCTCAGTACTGACCCTCCGACAGTGTAGCACTCCCTCAGTATTGACCCTCCGACAGTGCAACCCTCCCTCTGTACTGACCCTCCGACAGTGCAACCCTCCCTCAGTATTGCCCCTCCGACAGTGCAGCACTCCCTCAGTATTGACCCTCCGACAGTGCAGCACTCCCTCAGTACTGACCCTCCGACAGTGCAGCACTCCCTCAGTATTGCCCCTCCGACAGTGCAGCACTCCCTCAGTATTGACCCTCCGACAGTGCAACCCTCCCTCAGTATTGCCCCTCCGACAGTGCAGCACTCCCTCAGTACTGACATTCTGACAGTGCAGCACTCCCTCAGTATTGCCCCTCCAACAGTGCAGCACTCCCTCAGTATTGACCCTCCGACAGTGCAACCCTCCCTCAGTATTGCCCCTCCGACAGTGCAGCACTCCCTCAGTATTGCCCCTCCGACAGTGCAGCACTCCCTCAGTACTGACCCTCCGACAGTGCAACCCTCCCTCAGTATTGACCCTCCGACAGTGCAGCACTCCCTCAGTACTGACCCTCCGACAGTGCAGCACTCCCTCAGTACTGACCCTCCGACAGTGTAGCACTCCCTCAGTACTGACCCTCCGACAGTGCAGCACTCCCTCAGTACTGACCCTCCGACAGTGCAGCACTCCCTCAGTTCTGACATTCTGACAGTGCAGCACTCCCTCAGTATTGACCCTCCGACAGTGCAGCACTCCCTCAGTACTGACATTCTGACAGTGCAGCACTCCCTCAGTACTGACCCTCCGACAGTGCAGCACTCCCTCAGTATTGACCCTCCGACAGTGCAGCACTCCCTCAGTATTGCCCCTCCGACAGTGCAGCACTCCCTCAGTACTGACCCTCCGACAGTGCAGCACTCCCTCAGTACTGACCCTCCGACAGTGCAACCCTCACTCAGTATTGCCCCTCCGACAGTGCAGCACTCCCTCAGTCCTGACCCTCCGACAGTGCAGCACTCCCTCAGTCCTGACCCTCCGACAGTGCAGCACTCCCTCAGTACTGACCCTCCGATAGTGCAGCACTCCCTCAGTACTGACCCTCCGACAGTGTAGCACTCCATCAGTACTGACCCTCCGACAGTGTAGCACTCCCTCAGTACTGACCCTCCGATAGTGCAGCACTCCCTCAGTACTGACCCTCTGACAGTGCAGCACTCCCTCAGTACTGACCCTCCGACAGTGCAGCACTCCCTCAGTACTGACCCTCCGACAGTGCAGCACTCCCTCAGTATTGACCCTCCAACAGTGCAACCCGCCCTCAGTATTGCCCCTCCAACAGTGCAGCACTCCCTCAGTATTGACCCTCCGACAGTGCAACCCTCCCTCAGTATTGCCCCTCCGACAGTGCAGCACTCCCTCAGTATTGCCCCTCCAACAGTGCAGCACTCCCTCCGTATTGACCCTCCAACAGTGCAACCCTCCCTCAGTATTGCCCATCCGACATTGCAGCACTCCCTCAGTATTGCCCCTCCGACAGTGCAGCACTCCCTCAGTACTGACCCTCCGACAGTGCAACCCTCACTCAGTATTGCCCCTCCGACAGTGCAGCACTCCCTCAGTACTGACCCTCCGACAGTGCAACCCTCACTCAGTATTGCCCCACCGACAGTGTAGCACTCCCTCAGTACTGACCCTCCGACAATGCAGCACTCCCTCAGTACTGACCCTCCGACAGTGCAGCACTCCCTCAGTACTGACCCTCCGACATTGTAGCACTCCCTCAGTACTGACCCTCCGACAGTGCAGCACTCCCTCAGTACTGACCCTCCGACAGTGTAGCACTCCCTCAGTACTGACCCTCCGATAGTGCAGCACTCCCTCAGTACTGACCCTCCGACAGTGCAGCACTCCCTCAGTCCTGACCCTCCGACAGTGCAGCACTCCCTCAGTACTGACCCTCCGACAGTGCAGCACTCCCTCAGTACTGACCCTCCGACAGTGCAACTCTCCCTCAGTACTGACATTCTGACAGTGCAACCCTCCCTCAGTATTGCCCCTCCGACAGTGCAGCACTCCCTCAGTATTGCCCCTCCGACAGTGCAGCACTCCCTCAGTACTGACCCTCCGACAGTGCAACCCTCCCTCAGTATTGCCCCTCCGACAGTGCAACCCTCCCTCAGTATTGCCCCTCCGACAGTGCAGCACTCCCTCAGTGCTGACCCTCCGACAGTGTAGCACTCCCTCAGTATTGACCCTCCGACAGTGCAACCCTCCCTCAGTACTGACCCTCCGACAGTGCAACCCTCCCTCAGTATTGCCCCTCCGACAGTGCAGCACTCCCTCAGTATTGACCCTCCGACAGTGCAGCACTCCCTCAGTACTGACCCTCCGACAGTGCAGCACTCCCTCAGTATTGCCCCTCCGACAGTGCAGCACTCCCTCAGTATTGCCCCTCCGACAGTGCAACCCTCCCTCAGTATTGCCCCTCCGACAGTGCAGCACTCCCTCAGTACTGACCCTCCGACAGTGCAACCCTCCCTCAGTATTGACCCTCCGACAGTGCAGCACTCCCTCAGTACTGACCCTCCGACAGTGCAGCACTCCCTCAGTACTGACCCTCCGACAGTGTAGCACTCCCTCAGTACTGACCCTCCGACAGTGCAGCACTCCCTCAGTACTGACCCTCCGACAGTGCAGCACTCCCTCAGTACTGACATTCTGACAGTGCAGCACTCCCTAAGTATTGACCCTCCGACAGTGCAGCACTCCCTCAGTACTGACATTCTGACAGTGCAGCACTCCCTCAGTACTGACCCTCCGACAGTGCAGCACTCCCTCAGTATTGACCCTCCGACAGTGCAGCACTCCCTCAGTATTGCCCCTCCGACAGTGCAGCACTCCCTCAGTACTGACCCTCCGACAGTGCAGCACTCCCTCAGTACTGACCCTCCGACAGTGCAACCCTCACTCAGTATTGCCCCTCCGACAGTGCAGCACTCCCTCAGTCCTGACCCTCCGACAGTGCAGCACTCCCTCAGTCCTGACCCTCCGACAGTGCAGCACTCCCTCAGTACTGACCCTCCGATAGTGCAGCACTCCCTCAGTACTGACCCTCCGACAGTGCAGCACTCCCTCAGTATTGACCCTCCGACAGTGCAGCACTCCCTCAGTACTGACCCTCCGACAGTGCAGCACTCCCTCAGTCCTGAACCTCCGACAGTGCAGCACTCCCTCAGTACTGACCCTCCGACAGTGCAGCACTCCCTCAGTACTGACCCTCCGACAGTGCAGCACTCCCTCAGTCCTGACCCTCCGACAGTGCAGCACTCCCTCAGTACTGACCCTCCGACAGTGCAGCACTCCCTCAGTACTGACCCTCCGACAGTGCAACCCTCCCTCAGTATTGCCCCTCCGACAGTGCAGCACTCCCTCAGTACTGACCCTCCGACAGTGCAGCACTCCCTCAGTACTGACCCTCCGACAGTGCAACCCTCCCTCAGTACTGACCCTCCGACAGTGCAGCACTCCCTCAGTATTGCCCCTCCGACAGTGCAGCACTCCCTCAGTACTGACATTCTGACAGTGCAGCACTCCCTCAGTATTGACCCTCCAACAGTGCAACCCTCCCTCAGTATTGCCCCTCCGACAGTGCAGCACTCCCTCAGTACTGACCCTCCGACAGTGCAACCCTCCCTCAGTACTGCCCCTCCGACAGTGCAGCACTCCCTCAGTATTGACCCTCCGACAGTGCAACCCTCCCTCAGTATTGCCCCTCCGACAGTGCAGCACTCCCTCAGTATTGACCCTCCGACAGTGTAGCACTCCCTCAGTATTGACCCTCCAACAGTGGAACCCTCCCTCAGTATTGCCCCTCCGACAGTGCAGCACTCCCTCAGTATTGCCCCTCCGACAGTGCAGCACTCCCTCAGTATTGACCCTCCGACAGTTCAACCGTCCCTCAGTATTGCCCCTCCGACAGTGCAGCACTCCCTCAGTATTGCCCCTCCGACAGTGCAGCACTCCCTCAGTACTGACCCTCCGACAGTACAGCACTCCCTCAGTACTGACCCTCCGACAGTGCACCACTCCCTCAGTACTGACCCTCCGACAGTGCAACCCTCCCTCAGTATTGCCCCTCCGACAGTGCAGCACTCCCTCAGTATTGCCCCTCCGACAGTGCAGCACTCCCTCAGTACTGACCCTCCAACAGTGCAGCACTCCCTCAGTACTGACCCTCCGACAGTGCAGCACTCCCTCAGTACTGACCCTCCGACAGTCTAGCACTCCCTCAGTACTGACCCTCCGACAGTGCAGCACTCCCTCAGTACTGACCCTCCGACAGTGTAGCACTCCCTCAGTACTGACCCTCCGACAGTGCAGCACTCCCTCAGTACTGACCCTCCGACAGTGCAACCCTCACTCAGTATTGCCCCTCCGACAGTGCAGCACTCCCTCCGTATTGCCCCTTCGACAGTGCAGCACTCCCTCAGTACTGACCCTCCGACAGTGCAGCACTCCCTCAGTACTGACCCTCCGACAGTGTAGCACTCCCTCAGTCCTGACCCTCCGACAGTGCCGCACTCCCTCAGTACTGACCCTCCGACAGTGTAGCACTCCCTCAGTACTGACCCTCCGATAGTGCAGCACTCCCTCAGTACTGACCCTCCGACAGTACAGCACTCCCTCAGTACTGACCCTCCAACAGTGCAGCACTCCCTCAGTACTGACCCTCGGACAGTGCAGCACTCCCTCTGTACTGACCCTCCGACAGTGTAGCACTCCCTCAGTACTGACCCTCCGACAGTGCAGCACTCCCTCAGTACTGACCATCCGACAGTGTAGCACTCCCTCAGTACTGACCCTCCGACAGTGCAGCACTCCCTCAGTACTGACCCTCCGACAGTGCAACCCTCCCTCAGTATTGCCCCTCCGACAGTGCAGCACGCCCTCAGTATTGCCCCTCCGACAGTGCAGCACTCCCTCAGTACTGACCCTCCGACAGTGCAGCACTCCCTCAGTACTGACCCTCCGACAGTGTAGCACTCCCTCAGTACTGACCCTCCGACAGTGCAGCACTCCCTCAGTACTGACCCTCCGACAGTGTAGCACTCCCTCAGTACTGACCCTCCGACAGTGCAGCACTCCCTCAGTACTGACCCTCCGACAGTGCAACCCTCACTCAGTATTGCCCCTCCGACAGTGCAGCACTCCCTCCGTATTGCCCTTTCGACAGTGCAGCACTCCCTCAGTACTGACCCTCCGACAGTGCAGCACTCCCTCAGTATTGACCCTCCGACAGTGTAGCACTCCCTCAGTACTGACCCTCCGACAGTGCAGCACTCCCTCAGTCCTGACCCTCCGACAGTGCAGCACTCCCTCAGTACTGACCCTCCGACAGTGCAGCACTCCCTCAGTACTGACCCTCCGACAGTGCAGCACTCCCTCAGTACTGAGATTCTGACAGTGCAGCACTCCCTCAGTATTGACCCTCTGACAGTGCAGCACTCCCTCAGTATTGACCCTCCGACAGTGCAACCATCCCTCAGTATTGCCCCTCCGACAGTGCAGCGCTGCCTCAGTATTGACCCTCCGACAGTGCAACCATCCCTCAGTATTGCCCCTCCGACAGTGCAGCACTCCCTCAGTACTGACCCTCCGACAGTGCAGCACTCCCTCAGTACTGACATTCTGACAGTGCAGCACTCCCTCAGTATTGACCCTCCAACAGTGCAACCCTCCCTCAGTATTGCCCCTCCAACAGTGCTGCACTCCCTCAGTATTGACCCCGACAGTGCAACCCTCCCTCAGTATTGCCCCTCCGACAGTGCAGCACTCCCTCAGTATTGCCCCTCCGACAGTGCAGCACTCCCTCAGTACTGACCCTCCGACAGTGTAGCACTCCCTCAGTACTGACCCTCCGACAGTGCAGCACTCCCTCAGTACTGACCCTCCGACAGTGCAGCACTCCCTCAGTACTGACCCTCCGACAGTGTAGCACTCCCTCAGTATTGCCCCTCCGACAGTGCAGCACTCCCTCAGTACTGACCCTCCGACAGTGTAGCACTCCCTCAGTACTGACCCTCCGACAGTGCAGCACTCCCTCAGTACTGACCCTCCGACAGTGCAACCCTCACTCAGTATTGCCCCTCCGACAGTGCAGCACTCCCTCCGTATTGCCCCTTCGACAGTGCAGCACTCCCTCAGTACTGACCCTCCGACAGTGCAGCACTCCCTCAGTACTGACCCTCCGACAGTGTAGCACTCCCTCAGTCCTGACCCTCCGACAGTGCCGCACTCCCTCAGTACTGACCCTCCGACAGTGTAGCACTCCCTCAGTACTGACCCTCCGATAGTGCAGCACTCACTCAGTACTGACCCTCCGACAGTACAGCACTCCCTCAGTACTGACCCTCCGACAGTGCAGCACTCCCTCAGTACTGACCCTCGGACAGTGCAGCACTCCCTCAGTACTGACCCTCCGACAGTGTAGCACTCCCTCAGTAGTGACCCTCCGACAGTGCAGCACTCCCTCAGTACTGACCCTCCGACAGTGTAGCACTCCCTCAGTACTGACCCTCCGACAGTGCAGCACTCCCTCAGTACTGACCCTCCGACAGTGCAACCCTCCCTCAGTATTGCCCCTCCGACAGTGCAGCACTCCCTCAGTATTGCCCCTCCGACAGTGCAGCACTCCCTCAGTACTGACCCTCCGACAGTGCAGCACTCCCTCAGTGCTGACCCTCCGACAGTGTAGCACTCCCTCAGTCCTGACCCTCCGACAGTGCCGCGCTCCCTCAGTACTGACCCTCCGACAGTGTAGCACTCCCTCAGTACTGACCCTCCGATAGTGCAGCACTCCCTCAGTACTGACCCTCCGACAGTACAGCACTCCCTCAGTACTGACCCTCCAACAGTGCAGCACTCCCTCAGTACTGACCCTCGGACAGTGCAGCACTCCCTCAGTACTGACCCTCCGACAGTGTAGCACTCCCTCAGTACTGACCCTCCGACAGTGCAGCACTCCCTCAGTACTGACCCTCCGACAGTGTAGCACTCCCTCAGTACTGACCCTCCGACAGTGCAGCACTCCCTCAGTACTGACCCTCCGACAGTGCAACCCTCCCTCAGTATTGCCCCTCCGACAGTGCAGCACTCCCTCAGTATTGCCCCTCCGACAGTGCAGCACTCCCTCAGTACTGACCCTCCGACAGTGCAGCACTCCCTCAGTACTGACCCTCCGACAGTGTAGCACTCCCTCAGTACTGACCCTCCGACAGTGCAGCACTCCCTCAGTACTGACCCTCCGACAGTGTAGCACTCCCTCAGTACTGACCCTCCGACAGTGCAGCACTCCCTCAGTACTGACCCTCCGACAGTGCAACCCTCACTCAGTATTGCCCCTCCGACAGTGCAGCACTCCCTCCGTATTGCCCTTTCGACAGTGCAGCACTCCCTCAGTACTGACCCTCCGACAGTGCAGCACTCCCTCAGTATTGACCCTCCGACAGTGTAGCACTCCCTCAGTACTGACCCTCCAACAGTGCAGCACTCCCTCAGTCCTGACCCTCCGACAGTGCAGCACTCCCTCAGTACTGACCCTCCGACAGTGCAGCACTCCCTCACTACTGACCCTCCGACAGTGCAGCACTCCCTCAGTACTGAGATTCTGACATTGCAGCACTCCCTCAGTATTGACCCTCCGACAGTGCAGCACTCCCTCAGTATTGACCCTCCGACAGTGCAACCATCCCTCAGTATTGCCCCTCCGACAGTGCAGCGCTCCCTCAGTATTGACCCTCCGACAGTGCAACCATCCCTCAGTATTGCCCCTCCGACAGTGCAGCGCTCCCTCAGTACTGACCCTCCGACAGTGCAGCACTCCCTCAGTACTGACATTCTGACAGTGCAGCACTCCCTCAGTATTGACCCTCCAACAGTGCAACCCTCCCTCAGTATTGCCCCTCCAACAGTGCTGCACTCCCTCAGTATTGACCCCGACAGTGCAACCCTCCCTCAGTATTGCCCCTCCGACAGTGCAGCACTCCCTCAGTATTGCCCCTCCGACAGTGCAGCACTCCCTCAGTACTGACCCTCCGACAGTGTAGCACTCCCTCAGTACTGACCCTCCGACAGTGCAGCACTCCCTCAGTACTGACCCTCCGACAGTGCAGCACTCCCTCAGTACTGACCCTCCGACAGTGTAGCACTCCCTCAGTATTGCCCCTCCGACAGTGCAGCACTCCCTCAGTACTGACCCTCCGACAGTGTAGCACTCCCTCAGTACTGACCCTCCGACAGTGCAGCACTCCCTCAGTACTGACCCTCCGACAGTGCAACCCTCACTCAGTATTGCCCCTCCGACAGTGCAGCACTCCCTCCGTATTGCCCCTTCGACAGTGCAGCACTCCCTCAGTACTGACCCTCCGACAGTGTAGCACTCCCTCAGTCCTGACCCTCCGACAGTGCCGCACTCCCTCAGTACTGACCCTCCGACAGTGTAGCACTCCCTCAGTACTGACCCTCCGATAGTGCAGCACTCACTCAGTACTGACCCTCCGACAGTACAGCACTCCCTCAGTACTGACCCTCCGACAGTGCAGCACTCCCTCAGTACTGACCCTCGGACAGTGCAGCACTCCCTCAGTACTGACCCTCCGACAGTGTAGCACTCCCTCAGTAGTGACCCTCCGACAGTGCAGCACTCCCTCAGTACTGACCCTCCGACAGTGTAGCACTCCCTCAGTACTGACCCTCCGACAGTGCAGCACTCCCTCAGTACTGACCCTCCGACAGTGCAACCCTCGCTCAGTATTGCCCCTCCGACAGTGCAGCACTCCCTCAGTATTGCCCCTCCGACAGTGCAGCACTCCCTCAGTACTGACCCTCCGACAGTGCAGCACTCCCTCAGTACTGACCCTCCGACAGTGTAGCACTCCCTCAGTACTGACCCTCCGACAGTGCAGCACTCCCTCAGTACTGACCCTCCGACAGTGTAGCACTCCCTCAGTACTGACCCTCCGACAGTGCAGCACTCCCTCAGTACTGACCCTCCGACAGTGCAACCCTCACTCAGTATTGCCCCTCCGACAGTGCAGCACTCCCTCCGTATTGCCCTTTCGACAGTGCAGCACTCCCTCAGTACTGACCCTCCGACAGTGCAGCGCTCCCTCAGTACTGACCCTCCGACAGTGCAGCACTCCCTCAGTACTGACATTCTGACAGTGCAGCACTCCCTCAGTATTGACCCTCCGACAGTGCAACCATCCCTCAGTATTGCCCCTCCGACAGTGCAGCGCTCCCTCAGTATTGACCCTCCGACAGTGCAACCATCCCTCAGTATTGCCCCTCCGACAGTGCAGCGCTCCCTCAGTACTGACCCTCCGACAGTGCAGCACTCCCTCAGTACTGACATTCTGACAGTGCAGCACTCCCTCAGTATTGACCCTCCAACAGTGCAACCCTCCCTCAGTATTGCCCCTCCAACAGTGCTGCACTCCCTCAGTATTGACCCCGACAGTGCAACCCTCCCTCACTATTGCCCCTCCGACAGTGCAGCACTCCCTCAGTATTGCCCCTCCGACAGTGCAGCACTCCCTCAGTACTGACCCTCCGACAGTGTAGCACTGACTCAGTACTGACACTCCGACAGTGCAGCACTCCCTCAGTACTGACCCTCCGACAGTGCAGCACTCCCTCAGTACTGACCCTCCGACAGTGTAGCACTCCCTCAGTACTGACGCTCCGACAGTGCAGCACTCCCTCAGTACTGACCCTCCGACAGTGTAGCACTCCCTCAGTACTGACCCTCCGACAGTGCAGCACACCCTCAGTACTGACCCTCCGACAGTGCAACCCTCACTCAGTATTGCCCCTCCGACAGTGCAGCACTCCCTCCGTATTGCCCCTTCGACAGTGCAGCACTCCCTCAGTACTGACCCTCCGACAGTGCAGCACTCCCTCAGTACTGACCCTCCGACAGTGTAGCACTCCCTCAGTCCTGACCCTCCGACAGTGCCGCACTCCCTCAGTACTGACCCTCCGACAGTGTAGCACTCACTCAGTACTGACCCTCCGATAGTGCAGCACTCACTCAGTACTGACCCTCCGACAGTACAGCACTCCCTCAGTACTGACACTCCAACAGTGCAGCACTCCCTCAGTACTGACCCTCGGACAGTGCAGCACTCCCTCAGTACTGACCCTCCGACAGTGTAGCACTCCCTCAGTACTGACCCTCCGACAGTGCAGCACTCCCTCAGTACTGACCCTCCGACAGTGTAGCACTCCCTCAGTACTGACCCTCCGACAGTGCAGCACTCCCTCAGTACTGACCCTCCGACAGTGCAACCCTCCCTCAGTATTGCCCCTCCGACAGTGCAGCACTCCCTCAGTATTGCCCCTCCGACAGTGCAGCACTCCCTCAGTACTGACCCTCCGACAGTGCAGCACTCCCTCAGTACTGACCCTCCGACAGTGCAGCACTCCCTCAGTACTGACCCTCCGACAGTGCAGCACTCCCTCAGTACTGACCCTCCGACAGTGTAGCACTCCCTCAGTACTGACCCTCCGACACTGCAGCACTCCCTCAGTACTGACCCTCCGACAGTGCAACCCTCACTCAGTATTGCCCCTCCGACAGTGCAGCACTCCCTCCGTATTGCCCTTTCGACAGTGCAGCACTCCCTCAGTACTGACCCTCCGACAGTGCAGCACTCCCTCAGTATTGACCCTCCGACAGTGTTCCACTCCCTCAGTACTGACCCTCCGACAGTGCAGCACTCCCTCAGTCCTGACCCTCCGACAGTGCAGCACTCCCTCAGTACTGACCCTCCGACAGTGCAGCACTCCCTCAGTACTGAGATTCTGACAGTGCAGCACTCCCTCAGTATTGACCCTCCGACAGTGCAGCACTCCCTCAGTATTGACCCTCCGACAGTGCAACCATCCCTCAGTATTGCCCCTCCGACAGTGCAGTGCTCCCTCAGTATTGACCCTCCGACAGTGCAACCATCCCTCTGTATTGCCCCTCCGACAGTGCAGCGCTCCCTCAGTACTGACCCTCCGACAGTGCAGCACTCCCTCAGTACTGACATTCTGACAGTGCAGCACTCCCTCAGTATTGACCCTCCAACAGTGCAACCCTCCCTCAGTATTGCCCCTCCAACAGTGCTGCACTCCCTCAGTATTGACCCCGACAGTGCAACCCTCCCTCAGTATTGCCCCTCCGACAGTGCAGCACTCCCTCAGTATTGCCCCTCCGACAGTGCAGCACTCCCTCAGTACTGACCCTCCGACAGTGTAGCACTCCCTCAGTACTGACCCTCCGACAGTGCAGCACTCCCTCAGTACTGACCCTCCGACAGTGCAGCACTCCCTCAGTACTGACCCTCCGACAGTGTAGCACTCCCTCAGTACTGACCCTCCGACAGTGCAGCACTCCCTCAGTACTGACCCTCCGACAGTGCAGCACTCCCTCAGTACTGACCCTCCAACAGTGCAGCACTCCCTCAGTACTGACCCTCCGACAGTGCAGCACTCCCTCAGTATTGACCCTCCGACAGTGCAGCACTCCCTCAGTACTGACCCTCCGACAGTGCAGCACTCCCTCAGTACTGACCCTCCGACAGTGCAGCACTCCCTCAGTACTGACCCTCCGACAGTGTAGCACTCCCTCAGTACTGACCCTCCGACAGTGCAGCACTCCCTCAGTACTGACATTCTGACAGTGCAGCTCTCCCTCAGTATTGACCCTCCGACAGTGCAGCACTCCCTCAGTACTGACCCTCCGACAGTGCAGCACTCCCTCAGTACTGACCCTCCGACAGTGCAGCACTCCCTCAGTACTGACATTCTGACAGTGCAGCACTCCCACAGTATTGACCCTCCGACAGTGCAGCACTCCCTCAGTACTGACATTCTGACAGTACAGCACTCCCTCAGTACTGACCCTCTGACAGTACAGCACTCCCTCAGTACTGACCCTCCGACAGTGCAGCACTCCCTCAGTACTGACCCTCCGACAGTGCAGCACCTCCTCAAACCTGACCCTCCGACAGTGCAGCACTCCCTCAGTACTGACATTCTGACAGTGCAGCACTCCCTCAGTATTGACCCTCCGACAGTGCAACCCTCCCTCAGTGTTGCCCCTCCGACAGTGCAGCACTCCCTCAGTATTGACCCTCCGACAGTGCAACCCTCCCTCAGTACTGACCCTCCGACAGTGTAGCACTCCCTCAGTACTGACCCTCCGACAGTGTAGCACTCCCTCAGTACTGACCCTCGGACAGTGCAGAACTCCCTCAGTACTGACCCTCCGACAGTGCAGCAGTCCCTCAGTACTGACATTCTGACAGTGCAGCACTCCCTCAGTATTGCCCCTCCGACAGTGCAGCACTCCCTCAGTACTGACCCTCCGACAGTGCAGCACTCCCTCAGTACTGACCCTCCGACAGTGCAGCACTCCCTCAGTACTGACCCTCCGACAGTGCAGCACTCCCTCAGTACTGACCCTCCGACAGTGCAGCACTCCCTCAGTATTGCCCCTCCGACAGTGCAGCACTCCCTCAGTACTGACCCTCCGACAGTGCAGCACTCCCTCAGTATTGCCCCTCCGACAGTGCAGCACTCCCTCAGTACTGACCCTCCGACAGTGCAACCCTCCCTCAGTATTGACCCTCCGACAGTGCAGCACTCCCTCAGTATTGCCCCTCCGACAGTGCAGCACTCCCTCAGTATTGACCCTCCGACAGTGCAGCACTCCCTCAGTATTGCCCCTCCGACAGTGCAGCACTCCCTCAGTACTGACCCTCCGACAGTGCAGCACTCCCTCAGTATTGACCCTCCGACAGTGCAGCACTCCCTCAGTATTGACCCTCCGACAGTGCAGCACTCCCTCAGTACTGACCCTCCGACAGTGCAGCACTCCCTCAGTACTGACCTTCCGATAGTGCAGCACTCCCTCAGTACTGACCCTCAGACAGTGCAGCACTCCCTCAGTACTGACCCTCTGACAGTGCAGCACTCCCTCAGTATTGCCCCTCCGATAGTGCAGCACTCCCTCAGTACTGACCCTCAGACAGTGCAGCACTCCCTCAGTACTGACCCTCTGACAGTGCAGCACTCCCTCAGTATTGACCCTCTGACAGTGCAGCACTCCCTCAGTACTGACCTTCCGACAGTGCAGCACTCCCTCAGTACTGACCCTCCAACAGTGCAACCCACCCTCAGTATTGACCCTCCGACAGTGCAACCCTCCCTCAGTATTGCCCCTCCGACAGTGCAGCACTCCCTCAGTACTGACCCTCCGACAGTGTAGCACTCCCTCAGTACTGACCCTCCGACAGTGCAGCACTCCCTCAGTATTGCCCCTCCGTCAGTGCAGCACTCCCTCAGTACTGACCCTCCGACAGTGTAGCACTCCCTCAGTACTGACCCTCCGACAGTGCAGCACTCCCTCAGTACTGACATTCTGACAGTGCAACCCTCCCTCAGTATTGACCCTCCGACAGTGCAGCACTCCCTCAGTACTGACCCTCCGACAGTGCAGCACTCCCTCAGTACTGACCCTCCGACAGTGCAGCACTCCCTCAGTACTGACATTCTGACAGTGCAGCACTCCCTCAGTACTGACCCTCCGACAGTGTAGCACTCCCTCAGTACTGACCCTCCGACAGTGCAGCACTCCCTCAGTCCTGACCCTCCGACAGTGCAGCACTCCCTCAGTACTGACCATCCGACAGTGCAGCACTCCCTCAGTACTGACATTCTGACAGTGCAGCACTCCCTCAGTATTGACCCTCCGACAGTGCAACCCTCCCTCAGTATTGACCCTCCGACAGTGCAGCACTCCCTCAGTACTGACCCTCCGACAGTGCAGCACTCCCTCAGTACTGACCCTCCGACAGTGCAGCACTCCCTCAGTACTGACATTCTGACAGTGCAGCACTCCCTCAGTATTGACCCTCCGACAGTGCAGCACTCCCTCAGTACTGACCCTCCGACAGTGCAGCACTCCCTCAGTCCTGACCCTCCGACAGTGCAGCACTCCCTCAGTACTGACCCTCCGACAGTGCAGCACTCCCTCAGTACTGACATTCTGACAGTGCAGCACTCCCTCAGTACTGACATTCTGACAGTGCAGCACTCCCTCAGTATTGACCCTCCGACAGTGCAACCCTCCCTCAGTATTGCCCCTCCGACAGTGCAGCAGTCCCTCAGTATTGATCCTCCGACAGTGCAACCCTCCCTTAGTATTGCCCCTCCGACAGTGCAGCACTCCCTCAGTACTGACCCTCCGACAGTGTAGCACTCCCTCAGTACTGACCCTCTGACAGTGCAGCACTCCCTCAGTACTGACCCTTCGACAGTGCACCACTCCCTCAGTATTGCCCCTCCGACAGTGCAGCACTCCCTCAGTATTGCCCCTCCGACAGTGCAGCACTCCCTCAGTACTGACCCTCCGACAGTGCAGCACTCCCTCAGTATTGCCCCTCCGACAGTGCAGCACTCCCTCAGTACTGACCCTCCGACAGTGCAGCACTCCCTCAGTACTGACATTCTGACAGTGCAGCACTCCCTCAGTACTGACCCTCCGATAGTGCAGCACTCCCTCAGTACTGACCCTCCGACAGTGTGGCACTCCCTCAGTATTGACCCTCCGACAGTGCAGCACTCCCTCAGTATTGACCCTCCAACAGTGCAACCCTCCCTCAGTACTGACCCTCCGACAGTGCAACCCTCCCTCAGTATTGCCCCTCCGACAGTGCAGCACTCCCTCAGTATTGACCCTCCGACAGTGCAACCCTCCCTCAGTATTGCCCCTCCGACAGTGCAACCCTCCCTCAGTATTGCCCCTCCGACAGTGCAGCACTCCCTCAGTATTGACCCTCCGACAGTGCAACCCTCCCTCAGTACTGACCCTCCGACAGTGCAGCACTCCCTCAGTATTGCCCCTCCGACAGTGCAGCACTCCCTCAGTACTGACATTCTGACAGTGCAGCACTCCCTTAGTATTGACCCTCCAACAGTGCAACCCGCCCTCAGTATTGCCCCTCCAACAGTGCAGCACTCCCTCAGTATTGACCCTCCAACAGTGCAACCCGCCCTCAGTATTGCCCCTCCAACAGTGCAGCACTCCCTCAGTATTGACCCTCCGACAGTGCAACCCTCCCTCAGTATTGCCCCTCCGACAGTGCAGCACTCCCTCAGTATTGCTCCTCCAACAGTGCAGCACTCCCTCAGTATTGACCCTCCAACAGTGCAACCCTCCCTCAGTATTGCCCATCCGACATTGCAGCACTCCCTCAGTATTGCCCCTCCGACAGTGCAGCACTCCCTCAGTACTGACCCTCCGACAGTGCAACCCTCACTCAGTATTGCCCCTCCGACAGTGCAGCACTCCCTCAGTACTGACCCTCCGACAGTGCAACCCTCACTCAGTATTGCCCCACCGACAGTGTAGCACTCCCTCAGTACTGACCCTCCGACAATGCAGCACTCCCTCAGTACTGACCCTCCGACAGTGCAGCACTCCCTCAGTACTGACCCTCCGACATTGTAGCACTCCCTCAGTACTGACCCTCCGACAGTGCAGCACTCCCTCAGTACTGACCCTCCGACAGTGTAGCACTCCCTCAGTACTGACCCTCCGATAGTGCAGCACTCCCTCAGTATTGACCCTCCGACAGTGCAGCACTCCCTCAGTCCTGACCCTCCGACAGTGCAACCCTCACTCAGTATTGCCCCTCCGACAGTGCAGCACTCCCTCCGTATTGCCCTTTCGACAGTGCAGCACTCCCTCAGTACTGACCCTCCGACAGTGCAGCACTCCCTCAGTATTGACCCTCCGACAGTGTTCCACTCCCTCAGTACTGACCCTCCGACAGTGCAGCACTCCCTCAGTCCTGACCCTCCGACAGTGCAGCACTCCCTCAGTACTGACCCTCCGACAGTGCAGCACTCCCTCAGTACTGAGATTCTGACAGTGCAGCACTCCCTCAGTATTGACCCTCCGACAGTGCAGCACTCCCTCAGTATTGACCCTCCGACAGTGCAACCATCCCTCAGTATTGCCCCTCCGACAGTGCAGTGCTCCCTCAGTATTGACCCTCCGACAGTGCAACCATCCCTCTGTATTGCCCCTCCGACAGTGCAGCGCTCCCTCAGTACTGACCCTCCGACAGTGCAGCACTCCCTCAGTACTGACATTCTGACAGTGCAGCACTCCCTCAGTATTGACCCTCCAACAGTGCAACCCTCCCTCAGTATTGCCCCTCCAACAGTGCTGCACTCCCTCAGTATTGACCCCGACAGTGCAACCCTCCCTCAGTATTGCCCCTCCGACAGTGCAGCACTCCCTCAGTATTGCCCCTCCGACAGTGCAGCACTCCCTCAGTACTGACCCTCCGACAGTGTAGCACTCCCTCAGTACTGACCCTCCGACAGTGCAGCACTCCCTCAGTACTGACCCTCCGACAGTGCAGCACTCCCTCAGTACTGACCCTCCGACAGTGTAGCACTCCCTCAGTACTGACCCTCCGACAGTGCAGCACTCCCTCAGTACTGACCCTCCGACAGTGCAGCACTCCCTCAGTACTGACCCTCCAACAGTGCAGCACTCCCTCAGTACTGACCCTCCGACAGTGCAGCACTCCCTCAGTATTGACCCTCCGACAGTGCAGCACTCCCTCAGTACTGACCCTCCGACAGTGCAGCACTCCCTCAGTACTGACCCTCCGACAGTGCAGCACTCCCTCAGTACTGACCCTCCGACAGTGTAGCACTCCCTCAGTACTGACCCTCCGACAGTGCAGCACTCCCTCAGTACTGACATTCTGACAGTGCAGCTCTCCCTCAGTATTGACCCTCCGACAGTGCAGCACTCCCTCAGTACTGACCCTCCGACAGTGCAGCACTCCCTCAGTATTGACCCTCCGACAGTGCAGCACTCCCTCAGTATTGACCCTCCGACAGTGCAGCACTCCCTCAGTACTGACCCTCCGACAGTGCAGCACTCCCTCAGTACTGACCTTCCGATAGTGCAGCACTCCCTCAGTACTGACCCTCAGACAGTGCAGCACTCCCTCAGTACTGACCCTCTGACAGTGCAGCACTCCCTCAGTATTGCCCCTCCGATAGTGCAGCACTCCCTCAGTACTGACCCTCAGACAGTGCAGCACTCCCTCAGTACTGACCCTCTGACAGTGCAGCACTCCCTCAGTATTGACCCTCTGACAGTGCAGCACTCCCTCAGTACTGACCTTCCGACAGTGCAGCACTCCCTCAGTACTGACCCTCCAACAGTGCAACCCACCCTCAGTATTGACCCTCCGACAGTGCAACCCTCCCTCAGTATTGCCCCTCCGACAGTGCAGCACTCCCTCAGTACTGACCCTCCGACAGTGTAGCACTCCCTCAGTACTGACCCTCCGACAGTGCAGCACTCCCTCAGTATTGCCCCTCCGTCAGTGCAGCACTCCCTCAGTACTGACCCTCCGACAGTGTAGCACTCCCTCAGTACTGACCCTCCGACAGTGCAGCACTCCCTCAGTACTGACATTCTGACAGTGCAACCCTCCCTCAGTATTGACCCTCCGACAGTGCAGCACTCCCTCAGTACTGACCCTCCGACAGTGCAGCACTCCCTCAGTACTGACCCTCCGACAGTGCAGCACTCCCTCAGTACTGACATTCTGACAGTGCAGCACTCCCTCAGTACTGACCCTCCGACAGTGTAGCACTCCCTCAGTACTGACCCTCCGACAGTGCAGCACTCCCTCAGTCCTGACCCTCCGACAGTGCAGCACTCCCTCAGTACTGACCATCCGACAGTGCAGCACTCCCTCAGTACTGACATTCTGACAGTGCAGCACTCCCTCAGTATTGACCCTCCGACAGTGCAACCCTCCCTCAGTATTGACCCTCCGACAGTGCAGCACTCCCTCAGTACTGACCCTCCGACAGTGCAGCACTCCCTCAGTACTGACCCTCCGACAGTGCAGCACTCCCTCAGTACTGACATTCTGACAGTGCAGCACTCCCTCAGTATTGACCCTCCGACAGTGCAGCACTCCCTCAGTACTGACCCTCCGACAGTGCAGCACTCCCTCAGTCCTGACCCTCCGACAGTGCAGCACTCCCTCAGTACTGACCCTCCGACAGTGCAGCACTCCCTCAGTACTGACATTCTGACAGTGCAGCACTCCCTCAGTATTGCCCCTCCGACAGTGCAGCACTCCCGCAGTACTGACATTCTGACAGTGCAGCACTCCCTCAGTATTGCCCCTCCAACAGTGCAGCACTCCCTCAGTATTGACCCTCCGACAGTGCAACCCTCCCTCAGTATTGCCCCTCCGACAGTGCAGCACTCCCTCAGTATTGCCCCTCCGACAGTGCAGCACTCCCTCAGTACTGACCCTCCGACAGTGCAACCCTCCCTCAGTATTGACCCTCCGACAGTGCAGCACTCCCTCAGTACTGACCCTCCGACAGTGCAGCACTCCCTCAGTACTGACCCTCCGACAGTGTAGCACTCCCTCAGTACTGACCCTCCGACAGTGCAGCACTCCCTCAGTACTGACCCTCCGACAGTGCAGCACTCCCTCAGTACTGACATTCTGACAGTGCAGCACTCCCTAAGTATTGACCCTCCGACAGTGCAGCACTCCCTCAGTACTGACATTCTGACAGTGCAGCACTCCCTCAGTACTGACCCTCCGACAGTGCAGCACTCCCTCAGTATTGACCCTCCGACAGTGCAGCACTCCCTCAGTATTGCCCCTCCGACAGTGCAGCACTCCCTCAGTACTGACCCTCCGACAGTGCAGCACTCCCTCAGTACTGACCCTCCGACAGTGCAACCCTCACTCAGTATTGCCCCTCCGACAGTGCAGCACTCCCTCAGTCCTGACCCTCCGACAGTGCAGCACTCCCTCAGTCCTGACCCTCCGACAGTGCAGCACTCCCTCAGTACTGACCCTCCGATAGTGCAGCACTCCCTCAGTACTGACCCTCCGACAGTGCAGCACTCCCTCAGTATTGACCCTCCGACAGTGCAGCACTCCCTCAGTACTGACCCTCCGACAGTGCAGCACTCCCTCAGTCCTGAACCTCCGACAGTGCAGCACTCCCTCAGTACTGACCCTCCGACAGTGCAGCACTCCCTCAGTACTGACCCTCCGACAGTGCAGCACTCCCTCAGTCCTGACCCTCCGACAGTGCAGCACTCCCTCAGTACTGACCCTCCGACAGTGCAGCACTCCCTCAGTACTGACCCTCCGACAGTGCAACCCTCCCTCAGTATTGCCCCTCCGACAGTGCAGCACTCCCTCAGTACTGACCCTCCGACAGTGCAGCACTCCCTCAGTACTGACCCTCCGACAGTGCAACCCTCCCTCAGTACTGACCCTCCGACAGTGCAGCACTCCCTCAGTATTGCCCCTCCGACAGTGCAGCACTCCCTCAGTACTGACATTCTGACAGTGCAGCACTCCCTCAGTATTGACCCTCCAACAGTGCAACCCTCCCTCAGTATTGCCCCTCCGACAGTGCAGCACTCCCTCAGTACTGACCCTCCGACAGTGCAACCCTCCCTCAGTACTGCCCCTCCGACAGTGCAGCACTCCCTCAGTATTGACCCTCCGACAGTGCAACCCTCCCTCAGTATTGCCCCTCCGACAGTGCAGCACTCCCTCAGTATTGACCCTCCGACAGTGTAGCACTCCCTCAGTATTGACCCTCCAACAGTGGAACCCTCCCTCAGTATTGCCCCTCCGACAGTGCAGCACTCCCTCAGTATTGCCCCTCCGACAGTGCAGCACTCCCTCAGTATTGACCCTCCGACAGTTCAACCCTCCCTCAGTATTGCCCCTCCGACAGTGTAGCACTCCCTCAGTACTGACCCTCCGACAGTGCAGCACTCCCTCAGTACTGACCCTCCGACATTGTAGCACTCCCTCAGTACTGACCCTCCGACAGTGCAGCACTCCCTCAGTACTGACCCTCCGACAGTGTAGCACTCCCTCAGTACTGACCCTCCGATAGTGCAGCACTCCCTCAGTATTGACCCTCCGACAGTGCAGCACTCCCTCAGTCCTGACCCTCCGACAGTGCAGCACTCCCTCAGTCCTGACCCTCCGACAGTGCAGCACTCCCTCAGTACTGACCCTCCGACAGTGCAGCACTCCCTCAGTACTGACCCTCCGACAGTGCAACTCTCCCTCAGTACTGACATTCTGACAGTGCAGCACTCCCTCAGTATTGCCCCTCCGACAGTGCAGCACTCCCTCAGTACTGACCCTCCGACAGTGCAGCACTCCCTCAGTACTGACCCTCCGACAGTGCAACCCTCACTCAGTATTGCCCCTCCGACAGTGCAGCACTCCCTCAGTCCTGACCCTCCGACAGTGCAGCACTCCCTCAGTCCTGACCCTCCGACAGTGCAGCACTCCCTCAGTACTGACCCTCCGATAGTGCAGCACTCCCTCAGTACTGACCCTCCGACAGTGCAGCACTCCCTCAGTATTGACCCTCCGACAGTGCAGCACTCCCTCAGTACTGACCCTCCGACAGTGCAGCACTCCCTCAGTCCTGAACCTCCGACAGTGCAGCACTCCCTCAGTACTGACCCTCCGACAGTGCAGCACTCCCTCAGTACTGACCCTCCGACAGTGCAGCACTCCCTCAGTCCTGACCCTCCGACAGTGCAGCACTCCCTCAGTACTGACCCTCCGACAGTGCAGCACTCCCTCAGTACTGACCCTCCGACAGTGCAACCCTCCCTCAGTATTGCCCCTCCGACAGTGCAGCACTCCCTCAGTACTGACCCTCCGACAGTGCAGCACTCCCTCAGTACTGACCCTCCGACAGTGCAACCCTCCCTCAGTACTGACCCTCCGACAGTGCAGCACTCCCTCAGTATTGCCCCTCCGACAGTGCAGCACTCCCTCAGTACTGACATTCTGACAGTGCAGCACTCCCTCAGTATTGACCCTCCAACAGTGCAACCCTCCCTCAGTATTGCCCCTCCGACAGTGCAGCACTCCCTCAGTACTGACCCTCCGACAGTGCAACCCTCCCTCAGTACTGCCCCTCCGACAGTGCAGCACTCCCTCAGTATTGACCCTCCGACAGTGCAACCCTCCCTCAGTATTGCCCCTCCGACAGTGCAGCACTCCCTCAGTATTGACCCTCCGACAGTGTAGCACTCCCTCAGTATTGACCCTCCAACAGTGGAACCCTCCCTCAGTATTGCCCCTCCGACAGTGCAGCACTCCCTCAGTATTGCCCCTCCGACAGTGCAGCACTCCCTCAGTATTGACCCTCCGACAGTTCAACCCTCCCTCAGTATTGCCCCTCCGACAGTGTAGCACTCCCTCAGTACTGACCCTCCGACAGTGCAGCACTCCCTCAGTACTGACCCTCCGACATTGTAGCACTCCCTCAGTACTGACCCTCCGACAGTGCAGCACTCCCTCAGTACTGACCCTCCGACAGTGTAGCACTCCCTCAGTACTGACCCTCCGATAGTGCAGCACTCCCTCAGTATTGACCCTCCGACAGTGCAGCACTCCCTCAGTCCTGACCCTCCGACAGTGCAGCACTCCCTCAGTCCTGACCCTCCGACAGTGCAGCACTCCCTCAGTACTGACCCTCCGACAGTGCAGCACTCCCTCAGTACTGACCCTCCGACAGTGCAACTCTCCCTCAGTACTGACATTCTGACAGTGCAGCACTCCCTCAGTATTGCCCCTCCGACAGTGCAGCACTCCCTCAGTATTGCCCCTCCGACAGTGCAGCACTCCCTCAGTACTGACCCTCCGACAGTGCAACCCTCCCTCAGTATTGCCCCTCCGACAGTGCAACCCTCCCTCAGTATTGCCCCTCCGACAGTGCAGCACTCCCTCAGTACTGACCCTCCGACAGTGCAGCACTCCCTCAGTACTGACCCTCCGACAGTGTAGCACTCCCTCAGTATTGACCCTCCGACAGTGCAACCCTCCCTCTGTACTGACCCTCCGACAGTGCAACCCTCCCTCAGTATTGCCCCTCCGACAGTGCAGCACTCCCTCAGTATTGACCCTCCGACAGTGCAGCACTCCCTCAGTACTGACCCTCCGACAGTGCAGCACTCCCTCAGTATTGCCCCTCCGACAGTGCAGCACTCCCTCAGTATTGACCCTCCGACAGTGCAACCCTCCCTCAGTATTGCCCCTCCGACAGTGCAGCACTCCCTCAGTACTGACATTCTGACAGTGCAGCACTCCCTCAGTATTGCCCCTCCAACAGTGCAGCACTCCCTCAGTATTGACCCTCCGACAGTGCAACCCTCCCTCAGTATTGCCCCTCCGACAGTGCAGCACTCCCTCAGTATTGCCCCTCCGACAGTGCAGCACTCCCTCAGTACTGACCCTCCGACAGTGCAACCCTCCCTCAGTATTGACCCTCCGACAGTGCAGCACTCCCTCAGTACTGACCCTCCGACAGTGCAGCACTCCCTCAGTACTGACCCTCCGACAGTGTAGCACTCCCTCAGTACTGACCCTCCGACAGTGCAGCACTCCCTCAGTACTGACCCTCCGACAGTGCAGCACTCCCTCAGTTCTGACATTCTGACAGTGCAGCACTCCCTCAGTATTGACCCTCCGACAGTGCAGCACTCCCTCAGTACTGACATTCTGACAGTGCAGCACTCCCTCAGTACTGACCCTCCGACAGTGCAGCACTCCCTCAGTATTGACCCTCCGACAGTGCAGCACTCCCTCAGTATTGCCCCTCCGACAGTGCAGCACTCCCTCAGTACTGACCCTCCGACAGTGCAGCACTCCCTCAGTACTGACCCTCCGACAGTGCAACCCTCACTCAGTATTGCCCCTCCGACAGTGCAGCACTCCCTCAGTCCTGACCCTCCGACAGTGCAGCACTCCCTCAGTCCTGACCCTCCGACAGTGCAGCACTCCCTCAGTACTGACCCTCCGATAGTGCAGCACTCCCTCAGTACTGACCCTCCGACAGTGTAGCACTCCATCAGTACTGACCCTCCGACAGTGTAGCACTCCCTCAGTACTGACCCTCCGATAGTGCAGCACTCCCTCAGTACTGACCCTCTGACAGTGCAGCACTCCCTCAGTACTGACCCTCCGACAGTGCAGCACTCCCTCAGTACTGACCCTCCGACAGTGCAGCACTCCCTCAGTATTGACCCTCCAACAGTGCAACCCGCCCTCAGTATTGCCCCTCCAACAGTGCAGCACTCCCTCAGTATTGACCTCCGACAGTGCAACCCTCCCTCAGTATTGCCCCTCCGACAGTGCAGCACTCCTCAGTATTGCCCCTCCAACAGTGCAGCACTCCCTCCGTATTGACCCTCCAACAGTGCAACCCTCCCTCAGTATTGCCCATCCGACATTGCAGCACTCCCTCAGTATTGCCCCTCCGACAGTGCAGCACTCCCTCAGTACTGACCCTCCGACAGTGCAACCCTCACTCAGTATTGCCCCTCCGACAGTGCAGCACTCCCTCAGTACTGACCCTCCGACAGTGCAACCCTCACTCAGTATTGCCCCACCGACAGTGTAGCACTCCCTCAGTACTGACCCTCCGACAATGCAGCACTCCCTCAGTACTGACCCTCCGACAGTGCAGCACTCCCTCAGTACTGACCCTCCGACATTGTAGCACTCCCTCAGTACTGACCCTCCGACAGTGCAGCACTCCCTCAGTACTGACCCTCCGACAGTGTAACACTCCCTCAGTACTGACCCTCCGATAGTGCAGCACTCCCTCAGTACTGACCCTCCGACAGTGCAGCACTCCCTCAGTCCTGACCCTCCGACAGTGCAGCACTCCCTCAGTACTGACCCTCCGACAGTGCAGCACTCCCTCAGTACTGACCCTCCGACAGTGCAACTCTCCCTCAGTACTGACATTCTGACAGTGCAACCCTCCCTCAGTATTGCCCCTCCGACAGTGCAGCACTCCCTCAGTATTGCCCCTCCGACAGTGCAGCACTCCCTCAGTACTGACCCTCCGACAGTGCAACCCTCCCTCAGTATTGCCCCTCCGACAGTGCAACCCTCCCTCAGTATTGCCCCTCCGACAGTGCAGCACTCCCTCAGTGCTGACCCTCCGACAGTGTAGCACTCCCTCAGTATTGACCCTCCGACAGTGCAACCCTCCCTCAGTACTGACCCTCCGACAGTGCAACCCTCCCTCAGTATTGCCCCTCCGACAGTGCAGCACTCCCTCAGTATTGACCCTCCGACAGTGCAGCACTCCCTCAGTACTGACCCTCCGACAGTGCAGCACTCCCTCAGTATTGCCCCTCCGACAGTGCAGCACTCCCTCAGTATTGCCCCTCCGACAGTGCAACCCTCCCTCAGTATTGCCCCTCCGACAGTGCAGCACTCCCTCAGTACTGACCCTCCGACAGTGCAACCCTCCCTCAGTATTGACCCTCCGACAGTGCAGCACTCCCTCAGTACTGACCCTCCGACAGTGCAGCACTCCCTCAGTACTGACCCTCCGACAGTGTAGCACTCCCTCAGTACTGACCCTCCGACAGTGCAGCACTCCCTCAGTACTGACCCTCCGACAGTGCAGCACTCCCTCAGTACTGACATTCTGACAGTGCAGCACTCCCTAAGTATTGACCCTCCGACAGTGCAGCACTCCCTCAGTACTGACATTCTGACAGTGCAGCACTCCCTCAGTACTGACCCTCCGACAGTGCAGCACTCCCTCAGTATTGACCCTCCGACAGTGCAGCACTCCCTCAGTATTGCCCCTCCGACAGTGCAGCACTCCCTCAGTACTGACCCTCCGACAGTGCAGCACTCCCTCAGTACTGACCCTCCGACAGTGCAACCCTCACTCAGTATTGCCCCTCCGACAGTGCAGCACTCCCTCAGTCCTGACCCTCCGACAGTGCAGCACTCCCTCAGTCCTGACCCTCCGACAGTGCAGCACTCCCTCAGTACTGACCCTCCGATAGTGCAGCACTCCCTCAGTACTGACCCTCCGACAGTGCAGCACTCCCTCAGTATTGACCCTCCGACAGTGCAGCACTCCCTCAGTACTGACCCTCCGACAGTGCAGCACTCCCTCAGTCCTGAACCTCCGACAGTGCAGCACTCCCTCAGTACTGACCCTCCGACAGTGCAGCACTCCCTCAGTACTGACCCTCCGACAGTGCAGCACTCCCTCAGTCCTGACCCTCCGACAGTGCAGCACTCCCTCAGTACTGACCCTCCGACAGTGCAGCACTCCCTCAGTACTGACCCTCCGACAGTGCAACCCTCCCTCAGTATTGCCCCTCCGACAGTGCAGCACTCCCTCAGTACTGACCCTCCGACAGTGCAGCACTCCCTCAGTACTGACCCTCCGACAGTGCAACCCTCCCTCAGTACTGACCCTCCGACAGTGCAGCACTCCCTCAGTATTGCCCCTCCGACAGTGCAGCACTCCCTCAGTACTGACATTCTGACAGTGCAGCACTCCCTCAGTATTGACCCTCCAACAGTGCAACCCTCCCTCAGTATTGCCCCTCCGACAGTGCAGCACTCCCTCAGTACTGACCCTCCGACAGTGCAACCCTCCCTCAGTACTGCCCCTCCGACAGTGCAGCACTCCCTCAGTATTGACCCTCCGACAGTGCAACCCTCCCTCAGTATTGCCCCTCCGACAGTGCAGCACTCCCTCAGTATTGACCCTCCGACAGTGTAGCACTCCCTCAGTATTGACCCTCCAACAGTGGAACCCTCCCTCAGTATTGCCCCTCCGACAGTGCAGCACTCCCTCAGTATTGCCCCTCCGACAGTGCAGCACTCCCTCAGTATTGACCCTCCGACAGTTCAACCGTCCCTCAGTATTGCCCCTCCGACAGTGCAGCACTCCCTCAGTATTGCCCCTCCGACAGTGCAGCACTCCCTCAGTACTGACCCTCCGACAGTACAGCACTCCCTCAGTACTGACCCTCCGACAGTGCACCACTCCCTCAGTACTGACCCTCCGACAGTGCAACCCTCCCTCAGTATTGCCCCTCCGACAGTGCAGCACTCCCTCAGTATTGCCCCTCCGACAGTGCAGCACTCCCTCAGTACTGACCCTCCAACAGTGCAGCACTCCCTCAGTACTGACCCTCCGACAGTGCAGCACTCCCTCAGTACTGACCCTCCGACAGTCTAGCACTCCCTCAGTACTGACCCTCCGACAGTGCAGCACTCCCTCAGTACTGACCCTCCGACAGTGTAGCACTCCCTCAGTACTGACCCTCCGACAGTGCAGCACTCCCTCAGTACTGACCCTCCGACAGTGCAACCCTCACTCAGTATTGCCCCTCCGACAGTGCAGCACTCCCTCCGTATTGCCCCTTCGACAGTGCAGCACTCCCTCAGTACTGACCCTCCGACAGTGCAGCACTCCCTCAGTACTGACCCTCCGACAGTGTAGCACTCCCTCAGTCCTGACCCTCCGACAGTGCCGCACTCCCTCAGTACTGACCCTCCGACAGTGTAGCACTCCCTCAGTACTGACCCTCCGATAGTGCAGCACTCCCTCAGTACTGACCCTCCGACAGTACAGCACTCCCTCAGTACTGACCCTCCAACAGTGCAGCACTCCCTCAGTACTGACCCTCGGACAGTGCAGCACTCCCTCAGTACTGACCCTCCGACAGTGTAGCACTCCCTCAGTACTGACCCTCCGACAGTGCAGCACTCCCTCAGTACTGACCCTCCGACAGTGTAGCACTCCCTCAGTACTGACCCTCCGACAGTGCAGCACTCCCTCAGTACTGACCCTCCGACAGTGCAACCCTCCCTCAGTATTGCCCCTCCGACAGTGCAGCACGCCCTCAGTATTGCCCCTCCGACAGTGCAGCACTCCCTCAGTACTGACCCTCCGACAGTGCAGCACTCCCTCAGTACTGACCCTCCGACAGTGTAGCACTCCCTCAGTACTGACCCTCCGACAGTGCAGCACTCCCTCAGTACTGACCCTCCGACAGTGTAGCACTCCCTCAGTACTGACCCTCCGACAGTGCAGCACTCCCTCAGTACTGACCCTCCGACAGTGCAACCCTCACTCAGTATTGCCCCTCCGACAGTGCAGCACTCCCTCCGTATTGCCCTTTCGACAGTGCAGCACTCCCTCAGTACTGACCCTCCGACAGTGCAGCACTCCCTCAGTATTGACCCTCCGACAGTGTAGCACTCCCTCAGTACTGACCCTCCGACAGTGCAGCACTCCCTCAGTCCTGACCCTCCGACAGTGCAGCACTCCCTCAGTACTGACCCTCCGACAGTGCAGCACTCCCTCAGTACTGACCCTCCGACAGTGCAGCACTCCCTCAGTACTGAGATTCTGACAGTGCAGCACTCCCTCAGTATTGACCCTCTGACAGTGCAGCACTCCCTCAGTATTGACCCTCCGACAGTGCAACCATCCCTCAGTATTGCCCCTCCGACAGTGCAGCGCTGCCTCAGTATTGACCCTCCGACAGTGCAACCATCCCTCAGTATTGCCCCTCCGACAGTGCAGCACTCCCTCAGTACTGACCCTCCGACAGTGCAGCACTCCCTCAGTACTGACATTCTGACAGTGCAGCACTCCCTCAGTATTGACCCTCCAACAGTGCAACCCTCCCTCAGTATTGCCCCTCCAACAGTGCTGCACTCCCTCAGTATTGACCCCGACAGTGCAACCCTCCCTCAGTATTGCCCCTCCGACAGTGCAGCACTCCCTCAGTATTGCCCCTCCGACAGTGCAGCACTCCCTCAGTACTGACCCTCCGACAGTGTAGCACTCCCTCAGTACTGACCCTCCGACAGTGCAGCACTCCCTCAGTACTGACCCTCCGACAGTGCAGCACTCCCTCAGTACTGACCCTCCGACAGTGTAGCACTCCCTCAGTATTGCCCCTCCGACAGTGCAGCACTCCCTCAGTACTGACCCTCCGACAGTGTAGCACTCCCTCAGTACTGACCCTCCGACAGTGCAGCACTCCCTCAGTACTGACCCTCCGACAGTGCAACCCTCACTCAGTATTGCCCCTCCGACAGTGCAGCACTCCCTCCGTATTGCCCCTTCGACAGTGCAGCACTCCCTCAGTACTGACCCTCCGACAGTGCAGCACTCCCTCAGTACTGACCCTCCGACAGTGTAGCACTCCCTCAGTCCTGACCCTCCGACAGTGCCGCACTCCCTCAGTACTGACCCTCCGACAGTGTAGCACTCCCTCAGTACTGACCCTCCGATAGTGCAGCACTCACTCAGTACTGACCCTCCGACAGTACAGCACTCCCTCAGTACTGACCCTCCGACAGTGCAGCACTCCCTCAGTACTGACCCTCGGACAGTGCAGCACTCCCTCAGTACTGACCCTCCGACAGTGTAGCACTCCCTCAGTAGTGACCCTCCGACAGTGCAGCACTCCCTCAGTACTGACCCTCCGACAGTGTAGCACTCCCTCAGTACTGACCCTCCGACAGTGCAGCACTCCCTCAGTACTGACCCTCCGACAGTGCAACCCTCCCTCAGTATTGCCCCTCCGACAGTGCAGCACTCCCTCAGTATTGCCCCTCCGACAGTGCAGCACTCCCTCAGTACTGACCCTCCGACAGTGCAGCACTCCCTCAGTGCTGACCCTCCGACAGTGTAGCACTCCCTCAGTCCTGACCCTCCGACAGTGCCGCGCTCCCTCAGTACTGACCCTCCGACAGTGTAGCACTCCCTCAGTACTGACCCTCCGATAGTGCAGCACTCCCTCAGTACTGACCCTCCGACAGTACAGCACTCCCTCAGTACTGACCCTCCAACAGTGCAGCACTCCCTCAGTACTGACCCTCGGACAGTGCAGCACTCCCTCAGTACTGACCCTCCGACAGTGTAGCACTCCCTCAGTACTGACCCTCCGACAGTGCAGCACTCCCTCAGTACTGACCCTCCGACAGTGTAGCACTCCCTCAGTACTGACCCTCCGACAGTGCAGCACTCCCTCAGTACTGACCCTCCGACAGTGCAACCCTCCCTCAGTATTGCCCCTCCGACAGTGCAGCACTCCCTCAGTATTGCCCCTCCGACAGTGCAGCACTCCCTCAGTACTGACCCTCCGACAGTGCAGCACTCCCTCAGTACTGACCCTCCGACAGTGTAGCACTCCCTCAGTACTGACCCTCCGACAGTGCAGCACTCCCTCAGTACTGACCCTCCGACAGTGTAGCACTCCCTCAGTACTGACCCTCCGACAGTGCAGCACTCCCTCAGTACTGACCCTCCGACAGTGCAACCCTCACTCAGTATTGCCCCTCCGACAGTGCAGCACTCCCTCCGTATTGCCCTTTCGACAGTGCAGCACTCCCTCAGTACTGACCCTCCGACAGTGCAGCACTCCCTCAGTATTGACCCTCCGACAGTGTAGCACTCCCTCAGTACTGACCCTCCAACAGTGCAGCACTCCCTCAGTCCTGACCCTCCGACAGTGCAGCACTCCCTCAGTACTGACCCTCCGACAGTGCAGCACTCCCTCACTACTGACCCTCCGACAGTGCAGCACTCCCTCAGTACTGAGATTCTGACATTGCAGCACTCCCTCAGTATTGACCCTCCGACAGTGCAGCACTCCCTCAGTATTGACCCTCCGACAGTGCAACCATCCCTCAGTATTGCCCCTCCGACAGTGCAGCGCTCCCTCAGTATTGACCCTCCGACAGTGCAACCATCCCTCAGTATTGCCCCTCCGACAGTGCAGCGCTCCCTCAGTACTGACCCTCCGACAGTGCAGCACTCCCTCAGTACTGACATTCTGACAGTGCAGCACTCCCTCAGTATTGACCCTCCAACAGTGCAACCCTCCCTCAGTATTGCCCCTCCAACAGTGCTGCACTCCCTCAGTATTGACCCCGACAGTGCAACCCTCCCTCAGTATTGCCCCTCCGACAGTGCAGCACTCCCTCAGTATTGCCCCTCCGACAGTGCAGCACTCCCTCAGTACTGACCCTCCGACAGTGTAGCACTCCCTCAGTACTGACCCTCCGACAGTGCAGCACTCCCTCAGTACTGACCCTCCGACAGTGCAGCACTCCCTCAGTACTGACCCTCCGACAGTGTAGCACTCCCTCAGTATTGCCCCTCCGACAGTGCAGCACTCCCTCAGTACTGACCCTCCGACAGTGTAGCACTCCCTCAGTACTGACCCTCCGACAGTGCAGCACTCCCTCAGTACTGACCCTCCGACAGTGCAACCCTCACTCAGTATTGCCCCTCCGACAGTGCAGCACTCCCTCCGTATTGCCCCTTCGACAGTGCAGCACTCCCTCAGTACTGACCCTCCGACAGTGTAGCACTCCCTCAGTCCTGACCCTCCGACAGTGCCGCACTCCCTCAGTACTGACCCTCCGACAGTGTAGCACTCCCTCAGTACTGACCCTCCGATAGTGCAGCACTCACTCAGTACTGACCCTCCGACAGTACAGCACTCCCTCAGTACTGACCCTCCGACAGTGCAGCACTCCCTCAGTACTGACCCTCGGACAGTGCAGCACTCCCTCAGTACTGACCCTCCGACAGTGTAGCACTCCCTCAGTAGTGACCCTCCGACAGTGCAGCACTCCCTCAGTACTGACCCTCCGACAGTGTAGCACTCCCTCAGTACTGACCCTCCGACAGTGCAGCACTCCCTCAGTACTGACCCTCCGACAGTGCAACCCTCGCTCAGTATTGCCCCTCCGACAGTGCAGCACTCCCTCAGTATTGCCCCTCCGACAGTGCAGCACTCCCTCAGTACTGACCCTCCGACAGTGCAGCACTCCCTCAGTACTGACCCTCCGACAGTGTAGCACTCCCTCAGTACTGACCCTCCGACAGTGCAGCACTCCCTCAGTACTGACCCTCCGACAGTGTAGCACTCCCTCAGTACTGACCCTCCGACAGTGCAGCACTCCCTCAGTACTGACCCTCCGACAGTGCAACCCTCACTCAGTATTGCCCCTCCGACAGTGCAGCACTCCCTCCGTATTGCCCTTTCGACAGTGCAGCACTCCCTCAGTACTGACCCTCCGACAGTGCAGCGCTCCCTCAGTACTGACCCTCCGACAGTGCAGCACTCCCTCAGTACTGACATTCTGACAGTGCAGCACTCCCTCAGTATTGACCCTCCGACAGTGCAACCATCCCTCAGTATTGCCCCTCCGACAGTGCAGCGCTCCCTCAGTATTGACCCTCCGACAGTGCAACCATCCCTCAGTATTGCCCCTCCGACAGTGCAGCGCTCCCTCAGTACTGACCCTCCGACAGTGCAGCACTCCCTCAGTACTGACATTCTGACAGTGCAGCACTCCCTCAGTATTGACCCTCCAACAGTGCAACCCTCCCTCAGTATTGCCCCTCCAACAGTGCTGCACTCCCTCAGTATTGACCCCGACAGTGCAACCCTCCCTCACTATTGCCCCTCCGACAGTGCAGCACTCCCTCAGTATTGCCCCTCCGACAGTGCAGCACTCCCTCAGTACTGACCCTCCGACAGTGTAGCACTGACTCAGTACTGACACTCCGACAGTGCAGCACTCCCTCAGTACTGACCCTCCGACAGTGCAGCACTCCCTCAGTACTGACCCTCCGACAGTGTAGCACTCCCTCAGTACTGACGCTCCGACAGTGCAGCACTCCCTCAGTACTGACCCTCCGACAGTGTAGCACTCCCTCAGTACTGACCCTCCGACAGTGCAGCACACCCTCAGTACTGACCCTCCGACAGTGCAACCCTCACTCAGTATTGCCCCTCCGACAGTGCAGCACTCCCTCCGTATTGCCCCTTCGACAGTGCAGCACTCCCTCAGTACTGACCCTCCGACAGTGCAGCACTCCCTCAGTACTGACCCTCCGACAGTGTAGCACTCCCTCAGTCCTGACCCTCCGACAGTGCCGCACTCCCTCAGTACTGACCCTCCGACAGTGTAGCACTCACTCAGTACTGACCCTCCGATAGTGCAGCACTCACTCAGTACTGACCCTCCGACAGTACAGCACTCCCTCAGTACTGACACTCCAACAGTGCAGCACTCCCTCAGTACTGACCCTCGGACAGTGCAGCACTCCCTCAGTACTGACCCTCCGACAGTGTAGCACTCCCTCAGTACTGACCCTCCGACAGTGCAGCACTCCCTCAGTACTGACCCTCCGACAGTGTAGCACTCCCTCAGTACTGACCCTCCGACAGTGCAGCACTCCCTCAGTACTGACCCTCCGACAGTGCAACCCTCCCTCAGTATTGCCCCTCCGACAGTGCAGCACTCCCTCAGTATTGCCCCTCCGACAGTGCAGCACTCCCTCAGTACTGACCCTCCGACAGTGCAGCACTCCCTCAGTACTGACCCTCCGACAGTGCAGCACTCCCTCAGTACTGACCCTCCGACAGTGCAGCACTCCCTCAGTACTGACCCTCCGACAGTGTAGCACTCCCTCAGTACTGACCCTCCGACACTGCAGCACTCCCTCAGTACTGACCCTCCGACAGTGCAACCCTCACTCAGTATTGCCCCTCCGACAGTGCAGCACTCCCTCCGTATTGCCCTTTCGACAGTGCAGCACTCCCTCAGTACTGACCCTCCGACAGTGCAGCACTCCCTCAGTATTGACCCTCCGACAGTGTTCCACTCCCTCAGTACTGACCCTCCGACAGTGCAGCACTCCCTCAGTCCTGACCCTCCGACAGTGCAGCACTCCCTCAGTACTGACCCTCCGACAGTGCAGCACTCCCTCAGTACTGAGATTCTGACAGTGCAGCACTCCCTCAGTATTGACCCTCCGACAGTGCAGCACTCCCTCAGTATTGACCCTCCGACAGTGCAACCATCCCTCAGTATTGCCCCTCCGACAGTGCAGTGCTCCCTCAGTATTGACCCTCCGACAGTGCAACCATCCCTCTGTATTGCCCCTCCGACAGTGCAGCGCTCCCTCAGTACTGACCCTCCGACAGTGCAGCACTCCCTCAGTACTGACATTCTGACAGTGCAGCACTCCCTCAGTATTGACCCTCCAACAGTGCAACCCTCCCTCAGTATTGCCCCTCCAACAGTGCTGCACTCCCTCAGTATTGACCCCGACAGTGCAACCCTCCCTCAGTATTGCCCCTCCGACAGTGCAGCACTCCCTCAGTATTGCCCCTCCGACAGTGCAGCACTCCCTCAGTACTGACCCTCCGACAGTGTAGCACTCCCTCAGTACTGACCCTCCGACAGTGCAGCACTCCCTCAGTACTGACCCTCCGACAGTGCAGCACTCCCTCAGTACTGACCCTCCGACAGTGTAGCACTCCCTCAGTACTGACCCTCCGACAGTGCAGCACTCCCTCAGTACTGACCCTCCGACAGTGCAGCACTCCCTCAGTACTGACCCTCCAACAGTGCAGCACTCCCTCAGTACTGACCCTCCGACAGTGCAGCACTCCCTCAGTATTGACCCTCCGACAGTGCAGCACTCCCTCAGTACTGACCCTCCGACAGTGCAGCACTCCCTCAGTACTGACCCTCCGACAGTGCAGCACTCCCTCAGTACTGACCCTCCGACAGTGTAGCACTCCCTCAGTACTGACCCTCCGACAGTGCAGCACTCCCTCAGTACTGACATTCTGACAGTGCAGCTCTCCCTCAGTATTGACCCTCCGACAGTGCAGCACTCCCTCAGTACTGACCCTCCGACAGTGCAGCACTCCCTCAGTACTGACCCTCCGACAGTGCAGCACTCCCTCAGTACTGACATTCTGACAGTGCAGCACTCCCACAGTATTGACCCTCCGACAGTGCAGCACTCCCTCAGTACTGACATTCTGACAGTACAGCACTCCCTCAGTACTGACCCTCTGACAGTACAGCACTCCCTCAGTACTGACCCTCCGACAGTGCAGCACTCCCTCAGTACTGACCCTCCGACAGTGCAGCACCTCCTCAAACCTGACCCTCCGACAGTGCAGCACTCCCTCAGTACTGACATTCTGACAGTGCAGCACTCCCTCAGTATTGACCCTCCGACAGTGCAACCCTCCCTCAGTGTTGCCCCTCCGACAGTGCAGCACTCCCTCAGTATTGACCCTCCGACAGTGCAACCCTCCCTCAGTACTGACCCTCCGACAGTGTAGCACTCCCTCAGTACTGACCCTCCGACAGTGTAGCACTCCCTCAGTACTGACCCTCGGACAGTGCAGAACTCCCTCAGTACTGACCCTCCGACAGTGCAGCAGTCCCTCAGTACTGACATTCTGACAGTGCAGCACTCCCTCAGTATTGCCCCTCCGACAGTGCAGCACTCCCTCAGTACTGACCCTCCGACAGTGCAGCACTCCCTCAGTACTGACCCTCCGACAGTGCAGCACTCCCTCAGTACTGACCCTCCGACAGTGCAGCACTCCCTCAGTACTGACCCTCCGACAGTGCAGCACTCCCTCAGTATTGCCCCTCCGACAGTGCAGCACTCCCTCAGTACTGACCCTCCGACAGTGCAGCACTCCCTCAGTATTGCCCCTCCGACAGTGCAGCACTCCCTCAGTACTGACCCTCCGACAGTGCAACCCTCCCTCAGTATTGACCCTCCGACAGTGCAGCACTCCCTCAGTATTGCCCCTCCGACAGTGCAGCACTCCCTCAGTATTGACCCTCCGACAGTGCAGCACTCCCTCAGTATTGCCCCTCCGACAGTGCAGCACTCCCTCAGTACTGACCCTCCGACAGTGCAGCACTCCCTCAGTATTGACCCTCCGACAGTGCAGCACTCCCTCAGTATTGACCCTCCGACAGTGCAGCACTCCCTCAGTACTGACCCTCCGACAGTGCAGCACTCCCTCAGTACTGACCTTCCGATAGTGCAGCACTCCCTCAGTACTGACCCTCAGACAGTGCAGCACTCCCTCAGTACTGACCCTCTGACAGTGCAGCACTCCCTCAGTATTGCCCCTCCGATAGTGCAGCACTCCCTCAGTACTGACCCTCAGACAGTGCAGCACTCCCTCAGTACTGACCCTCTGACAGTGCAGCACTCCCTCAGTATTGACCCTCTGACAGTGCAGCACTCCCTCAGTACTGACCTTCCGACAGTGCAGCACTCCCTCAGTACTGACCCTCCAACAGTGCAACCCACCCTCAGTATTGACCCTCCGACAGTGCAACCCTCCCTCAGTATTGCCCCTCCGACAGTGCAGCACTCCCTCAGTACTGACCCTCCGACAGTGTAGCACTCCCTCAGTACTGACCCTCCGACAGTGCAGCACTCCCTCAGTATTGCCCCTCCGTCAGTGCAGCACTCCCTCAGTACTGACCCTCCGACAGTGTAGCACTCCCTCAGTACTGACCCTCCGACAGTGCAGCACTCCCTCAGTACTGACATTCTGACAGTGCAACCCTCCCTCAGTATTGACCCTCCGACAGTGCAGCACTCCCTCAGTACTGACCCTCCGACAGTGCAGCACTCCCTCAGTACTGACCCTCCGACAGTGCAGCACTCCCTCAGTACTGACATTCTGACAGTGCAGCACTCCCTCAGTACTGACCCTCCGACAGTGTAGCACTCCCTCAGTACTGACCCTCCGACAGTGCAGCACTCCCTCAGTCCTGACCCTCCGACAGTGCAGCACTCCCTCAGTACTGACCATCCGACAGTGCAGCACTCCCTCAGTACTGACATTCTGACAGTGCAGCACTCCCTCAGTATTGACCCTCCGACAGTGCAACCCTCCCTCAGTATTGACCCTCCGACAGTGCAGCACTCCCTCAGTACTGACCCTCCGACAGTGCAGCACTCCCTCAGTACTGACCCTCCGACAGTGCAGCACTCCCTCAGTACTGACATTCTGACAGTGCAGCACTCCCTCAGTATTGACCCTCCGACAGTGCAGCACTCCCTCAGTACTGACCCTCCGACAGTGCAGCACTCCCTCAGTCCTGACCCTCCGACAGTGCAGCACTCCCTCAGTACTGACCCTCCGACAGTGCAGCACTCCCTCAGTACTGACATTCTGACAGTGCAGCACTCCCTCAGTACTGACATTCTGACAGTGCAGCACTCCCTCAGTATTGACCCTCCGACAGTGCAACCCTCCCTCAGTATTGCCCCTCCGACAGTGCAGCAGTCCCTCAGTATTGATCCTCCGACAGTGCAACCCTCCCTTAGTATTGCCCCTCCGACAGTGCAGCACTCCCTCAGTACTGACCCTCCGACAGTGTAGCACTCCCTCAGTACTGACCCTCTGACAGTGCAGCACTCCCTCAGTACTGACCCTTCGACAGTGCACCACTCCCTCAGTATTGCCCCTCCGACAGTGCAGCACTCCCTCAGTATTGCCCCTCCGACAGTGCAGCACTCCCTCAGTACTGACCCTCCGACAGTGCAGCACTCCCTCAGTATTGCCCCTCCGACAGTGCAGCACTCCCTCAGTACTGACCCTCCGACAGTGCAGCACTCCCTCAGTACTGACATTCTGACAGTGCAGCACTCCCTCAGTACTGACCCTCCGATAGTGCAGCACTCCCTCAGTACTGACCCTCCGACAGTGTGGCACTCCCTCAGTATTGACCCTCCGACAGTGCAGCACTCCCTCAGTATTGACCCTCCAACAGTGCAACCCTCCCTCAGTACTGACCCTCCGACAGTGCAACCCTCCCTCAGTATTGCCCCTCCGACAGTGCAGCACTCCCTCAGTATTGACCCTCCGACAGTGCAACCCTCCCTCAGTATTGCCCCTCCGACAGTGCAACCCTCCCTCAGTATTGCCCCTCCGACAGTGCAGCACTCCCTCAGTATTGACCCTCCGACAGTGCAACCCTCCCTCAGTACTGACCCTCCGACAGTGCAGCACTCCCTCAGTATTGCCCCTCCGACAGTGCAGCACTCCCTCAGTACTGACATTCTGACAGTGCAGCACTCCCTTAGTATTGACCCTCCAACAGTGCAACCCGCCCTCAGTATTGCCCCTCCAACAGTGCAGCACTCCCTCAGTATTGACCCTCCAACAGTGCAACCCGCCCTCAGTATTGCCCCTCCAACAGTGCAGCACTCCCTCAGTATTGACCCTCCGACAGTGCAACCCTCCCTCAGTATTGCCCCTCCGACAGTGCAGCACTCCCTCAGTATTGCTCCTCCAACAGTGCAGCACTCCCTCAGTATTGACCCTCCAACAGTGCAACCCTCCCTCAGTATTGCCCATCCGACATTGCAGCACTCCCTCAGTATTGCCCCTCCGACAGTGCAGCACTCCCTCAGTACTGACCCTCCGACAGTGCAACCCTCACTCAGTATTGCCCCTCCGACAGTGCAGCACTCCCTCAGTACTGACCCTCCGACAGTGCAACCCTCACTCAGTATTGCCCCACCGACAGTGTAGCACTCCCTCAGTACTGACCCTCCGACAATGCAGCACTCCCTCAGTACTGACCCTCCGACAGTGCAGCACTCCCTCAGTACTGACCCTCCGACATTGTAGCACTCCCTCAGTACTGACCCTCCGACAGTGCAGCACTCCCTCAGTACTGACCCTCCGACAGTGTAGCACTCCCTCAGTACTGACCCTCCGATAGTGCAGCACTCCCTCAGTATTGACCCTCCGACAGTGCAGCACTCCCTCAGTCCTGACCCTCCGACAGTGCAACCCTCACTCAGTATTGCCCCTCCGACAGTGCAGCACTCCCTCCGTATTGCCCTTTCGACAGTGCAGCACTCCCTCAGTACTGACCCTCCGACAGTGCAGCACTCCCTCAGTATTGACCCTCCGACAGTGTTCCACTCCCTCAGTACTGACCCTCCGACAGTGCAGCACTCCCTCAGTCCTGACCCTCCGACAGTGCAGCACTCCCTCAGTACTGACCCTCCGACAGTGCAGCACTCCCTCAGTACTGAGATTCTGACAGTGCAGCACTCCCTCAGTATTGACCCTCCGACAGTGCAGCACTCCCTCAGTATTGACCCTCCGACAGTGCAACCATCCCTCAGTATTGCCCCTCCGACAGTGCAGTGCTCCCTCAGTATTGACCCTCCGACAGTGCAACCATCCCTCTGTATTGCCCCTCCGACAGTGCAGCGCTCCCTCAGTACTGACCCTCCGACAGTGCAGCACTCCCTCAGTACTGACATTCTGACAGTGCAGCACTCCCTCAGTATTGACCCTCCAACAGTGCAACCCTCCCTCAGTATTGCCCCTCCAACAGTGCTGCACTCCCTCAGTATTGACCCCGACAGTGCAACCCTCCCTCAGTATTGCCCCTCCGACAGTGCAGCACTCCCTCAGTATTGCCCCTCCGACAGTGCAGCACTCCCTCAGTACTGACCCTCCGACAGTGTAGCACTCCCTCAGTACTGACCCTCCGACAGTGCAGCACTCCCTCAGTACTGACCCTCCGACAGTGCAGCACTCCCTCAGTACTGACCCTCCGACAGTGTAGCACTCCCTCAGTACTGACCCTCCGACAGTGCAGCACTCCCTCAGTACTGACCCTCCGACAGTGCAGCACTCCCTCAGTACTGACCCTCCAACAGTGCAGCACTCCCTCAGTACTGACCCTCCGACAGTGCAGCACTCCCTCAGTATTGACCCTCCGACAGTGCAGCACTCCCTCAGTACTGACCCTCCGACAGTGCAGCACTCCCTCAGTACTGACCCTCCGACAGTGCAGCACTCCCTCAGTACTGACCCTCCGACAGTGCAGCACTCCCTCAGTACTGACCCTCCGACAGTGCAGCACTCCCTCAGTACTGACCCTCCGACAGTGCAGCACTCCCTCAGTACTGACATTCTGACAGTGCAGCACTCCCACAGTATTGACCCTCCGACAGTGCAGCACTCCCTCAGTACTGACATTCTGACAGTACAGCACTCCCTCAGTACTGACCCTCTGACAGTACAGCACTCCCTCAGTACTGACCCTCCGACAGTGCAGCACTCCCTCAGTACTGACCCTCCGACAGTGCAGCACCTCCTCAAACCTGACCCTCCGACAGTGCAGCACTCCCTCAGTACTGACATTCTGACAGTGCAGCACTCCCTCAGTATTGACCCTCCGACAGTGCAACCCTCCCTCAGTGTTGCCCCTCCGACAGTGCAGCACTCCCTCAGTATTGACCCTCCGACAGTGCAACCCTCCCTCAGTACTGACCCTCCGACAGTGTAGCACTCCCTCAGTACTGACCCTCCGACAGTGTAGCACTCCCTCAGTACTGACCCTCGGACAGTGCAGAACTCCCTCAGTACTGACCCTCCGACAGTGCAGCAGTCCCTCAGTACTGACATTCTGACAGTGCAGCACTCCCTCAGTATTGCCCCTCCGACAGTGCAGCACTCCCTCAGTACTGACCCTCCGACAGTGCAGCACTCCCTCAGTACTGACCCTCCGACAGTGCAGCACTCCCTCAGTACTGACCCTCCGACAGTGCAGCACTCCCTCAGTACTGACCCTCCGACAGTGCAGCACTCCCTCAGTATTGCCCCTCCGACAGTGCAGCACTCCCTCAGTACTGACCCTCCGACAGTGCAGCACTCCCTCAGTATTGCCCCTCCGACAGTGCAGCACTCCCTCAGTACTGACCCTCCGACAGTGCAACCCTCCCTCAGTATTGACCCTCCGACAGTGCAGCACTCCCTCAGTATTGCCCCTCCGACAGTGCAGCACTCCCTCAGTATTGACCCTCCGACAGTGCAGCACTCCCTCAGTATTGCCCCTCCGACAGTGCAGCACTCCCTCAGTACTGACCCTCCGACAGTGCAGCACTCCCTCAGTATTGACCCTCCGACAGTGCAGCACTCCCTCAGTATTGACCCTCCGACAGTGCAGCACTCCCTCAGTACTGACCCTCCGACAGTGCAGCACTCCCTCAGTACTGACCTTCCGATAGTGCAGCACTCCCTCAGTACTGACCCTCAGACAGTGCAGCACTCCCTCAGTACTGACCCTCTGACAGTGCAGCACTCCCTCAGTATTGCCCCTCCGATAGTGCAGCACTCCCTCAGTACTGACCCTCAGACAGTGCAGCACTCCCTCAGTACTGACCCTCTGACAGTGCAGCACTCCCTCAGTATTGACCCTCTGACAGTGCAGCACTCCCTCAGTACTGACCTTCCGACAGTGCAGCACTCCCTCAGTACTGACCCTCCAACAGTGCAACCCACCCTCAGTATTGACCCTCCGACAGTGCAACCCTCCCTCAGTATTGCCCCTCCGACAGTGCAGCACTCCCTCAGTACTGACCCTCCGACAGTGTAGCACTCCCTCAGTACTGACCCTCCGACAGTGCAGCACTCCCTCAGTATTGCCCCTCCGTCAGTGCAGCACTCCCTCAGTACTGACCCTCCGACAGTGTAGCACTCCCTCAGTACTGACCCTCCGACAGTGCAGCACTCCCTCAGTACTGACATTCTGACAGTGCAACCCTCCCTCAGTATTGACCCTCCGACAGTGCAGCACTCCCTCAGTACTGACCCTCCGACAGTGCAGCACTCCCTCAGTACTGACCCTCCGACAGTGCAGCACTCCCTCAGTACTGACATTCTGACAGTGCAGCACTCCCTCAGTACTGACCCTCCGACAGTGTAGCACTCCCTCAGTACTGACCCTCCGACAGTGCAGCACTCCCTCAGTCCTGACCCTCCGACAGTGCAGCACTCCCTCAGTACTGACCATCCGACAGTGCAGCACTCCCTCAGTACTGACATTCTGACAGTGCAGCACTCCCTCAGTATTGACCCTCCGACAGTGCAACCCTCCCTCAGTATTGACCCTCCGACAGTGCAGCACTCCCTCAGTACTGACCCTCCGACAGTGCAGCACTCCCTCAGTACTGACCCTCCGACAGTGCAGCACTCCCTCAGTACTGACATTCTGACAGTGCAGCACTCCCTCAGTATTGACCCTCCGACAGTGCAGCACTCCCTCAGTACTGACCCTCCGACAGTGCAGCACTCCCTCAGTCCTGACCCTCCGACAGTGCAGCACTCCCTCAGTACTGACCCTCCGACAGTGCAGCACTCCCTCAGTACTGACATTCTGACAGTGCAGCACTCCCTCAGTACTGACATTCTGACAGTGCAGCACTCCCTCAGTATTGACCCTCCGACAGTGCAACCCTCCCTCAGTATTGCCCCTCCGACAGTGCAGCAGTCCCTCAGTATTGATCCTCCGACAGTGCAACCCTCCCTTAGTATTGCCCCTCCGACAGTGCAGCACTCCCTCAGTACTGACCCTCCGACAGTGTAGCACTCCCTCAGTACTGACCCTCTGACAGTGCAGCACTCCCTCAGTACTGACCCTTCGACAGTGCACCACTCCCTCAGTATTGCCCCTCCGACAGTGCAGCACTCCCTCAGTATTGCCCCTCCGACAGTGCAGCACTCCCTCAGTACTGACCCTCCGACAGTGCAGCACTCCCTCAGTATTGCCCCTCCGACAGTGCAGCACTCCCTCAGTACTGACCCTCCGACAGTGCAGCACTCCCTCAGTACTGACATTCTGACAGTGCAGCACTCCCTCAGTACTGACCCTCCGATAGTGCAGCACTCCCTCAGTACTGACCCTCCGACAGTGTGGCACTCCCTCAGTATTGACCCTCCGACAGTGCAGCACTCCCTCAGTATTGACCCTCCAACAGTGCAACCCTCCCTCAGTACTGACCCTCCGACAGTGCAACCCTCCCTCAGTATTGCCCCTCCGACAGTGCAGCACTCCCTCAGTATTGACCCTCCGACAGTGCAACCCTCCCTCAGTATTGCCCCTCCGACAGTGCAACCCTCCCTCAGTATTGCCCCTCCGACAGTGCAGCACTCCCTCAGTATTGACCCTCCGACAGTGCAACCCTCCCTCAGTACTGACCCTCCGACAGTGCAGCACTCCCTCAGTATTGCCCCTCCGACAGTGCAGCACTCCCTCAGTACTGACATTCTGACAGTGCAGCACTCCCTTAGTATTGACCCTCCAACAGTGCAACCCGCCCTCAGTATTGCCCCTCCAACAGTGCAGCACTCCCTCAGTATTGACCCTCCAACAGTGCAACCCGCCCTCAGTATTGCCCCTCCAACAGTGCAGCACTCCCTCAGTATTGACCCTCCGACAGTGCAACCCTCCCTCAGTATTGCCCCTCCGACAGTGCAGCACTCCCTCAGTATTGCTCCTCCAACAGTGCAGCACTCCCTCAGTATTGACCCTCCAACAGTGCAACCCTCCCTCAGTATTGCCCATCCGACATTGCAGCACTCCCTCAGTATTGCCCCTCCGACAGTGCAGCACTCCCTCAGTACTGACCCTCCGACAGTGCAACCCTCACTCAGTACTGACCCTCCGACAGTGCAGCACTCCCTCAGTACTGACCCTCCGACAGTGCAGCACTCCCTCAGTACTGACCCTCCGATAGTGCAGCACTCCCTCAGTATTGACCCTCCGACAGTGCAGCACTCCCTCAGTCCTGACCCTCCGACAGTGCAGCACTCCCTCAGTCCTGACCCTCCGACAGTGCAGCACTCCCTCAGTACTGACCCTCCGACAGTGCAGCACTCCCTCAGTACTGACCCTCCGACAGTGCAACTCTCCCTCAGTACTGACATTCTGACAGTGCAACCCTCCCTCAGTATTGCCCCTCCGACAGTGCAGCACTCCCTCAGTATTGCCCCTCCGACAGTGCAGCACTCCCTCAGTACTGACCCTCCGACAGTGCAACCCTCCCTCAGTATTGCCCCTCCGACAGTGCAACCCTCCCTCAGTATTGCCCCTCCGACAGTGCAGCACTCCCTCAGTACTGACCCTCCGTCAGTGTAGCACTCCCTCAGTATTGACCCTCCGACAGTGCAACCCTCCCTCAGTACTGACCCTCCGACAGTGCAACCCTCCCTCAGTATTGCCCCTCCGACAGTGCAGCACTCCCTCAGTATTGACCCTCCGACAGTGCAGCACTCCCTCAGTACTGACCCTCCGACAGTGCAGCACTCCCTCAGTATTGCCCCTCCGACAGTGCAGCACTCCCTCAGTATTGACCCTCCGACAGTGCAACCCTCCCTCAGTATTGCCCCTCCGACAGTGCAGCACTCCCTCAGTACTGACATTCTGACAGTGCAGCACTCCCTCAGTATTGCCCCTCCAACAGTGCAGCACTCCCTCAGTATTGACCCTCCGACAGTGCAACCCTCCCTCAGTATTGCCCCTCCGACAGTGCAGCACTCCCTCAGTATTGCCCCTCCGACAGTGCAGCACTCCCTCAGTACTGACCCTCCGACAGTGCAACCCTCCCTCAGTATTGACCCTCCGACAGTGCAGCACTCCCTCAGTACTGACCCTCCGACAGTGCAGCACTCCCTCAGTACTGACCCTCCGACAGTGTAGCACTCCCTCAGTACTGACCCTCCGACAGTGCAGCACTCCCTCAGTACTGACCCTCCGACAGTGCAGCACTCCCTCAGTACTGACATTCTGGCAGTGCAGCACTCCCTCAGTATTGACCCTCCGACAGTGCAGCACTCCCTCAGTACTGACATTCTGACAGTGCAGCACTCCCTCAGTACTGACCCTCCGACAGTGCAGCACTCCCTCAGTATTGACCCTCCGACAGTGCAGCACTCCCTCAGTATTGCCCCTCCGACAGTGCAGCACTCCCTCAGTACTGACCCTCCGACAGTGCAGCACTCCCTCAGTACTGACCCTCCGACAGTGCAACCCTCACTCAGTATTGCCCCTCCGACAGTGCAGCACTCCCTCAGTCCTGACCCTCCGACAGTGCAGCACTCCCTCAGTCCTGACCCTCCGACAGTGCAGCACTCCCTCAGTACTGACCCTCCGATAGTGCAGCACTCCCTCAGTACTGACCCTCCGACAGTGTAGCACTCCCTCAGTACTGACCCTCCGACAGTGTAGCACTCCCTCAGTACTGACCCTCCGATAGTGCAGCACTCCCTCAGTACTGACCCTCTGACAGTGCAGCACTCCCTCAGTACTGACCCTCCGACAGTGCAGCACTCCCTCAGTACTGACCCTCCGGCAGTGCAGCACTCCCTCAGTACTGACATTCTGACAGTGCAGCACTCCCTCAGTATTGACCCTCCGACAGTGTAGCACTCCCTCAGTACTGACCCTCCGACAGTGCAGCACTCCCTCAGTCCTGACCCTCCGACAGTGCAGCACTCCCTCAGTACTGACCCTCCGACAGTGCAGCACTCCCTCAGTACTGACATTCTGACAGTGCAGCACTCCCTCAGTATTGACCCTCCGACAGTGCAACCCTCCCTCAGTATTGACCCTCCGACAGTGCAGCACTCCCTCAGTACTGACCCTCCGACAGTGCAGCACTCCCTCAGTACTGACCCTCCGACAGTGCAGCACTCCCTCAGTACTGACATTCTGACAGTGCAGCACTCCCTCAGTATTGACCCTCCGACAGTGCAGCACTCCCTCAGTACTGACCCTCCGACAGTGCAGCACTCCCTCAGTCCTGACCCTCCGACAGTGCAGCACTCCCTCAGTACTGACCCTCCGACAGTGCAGCACTCCCTCAGTACTGACATTCTGACAGTGCAGCACTCCCTCAGTATTGACCCTCCGACAGTGCAGCACTCCCTCAGTACTGACCCTCCGACAGTGTAGCACTCCCTCAGTACTGACCCTCCGACAGTGCAGCACTCCCTCAGTACTGACATTCTGACAGTGCAACCCTCCCTCAGTATTGACCCTCCGACAGTGCAGCACTCCCTCAGTACTGACCCTCCGACAGTGCAGCACTCCCTCAGTACTGACCCTCCGACAGTGCAGCACTCCCTCAGTACTGACATTCTGACAGTGCAGCACTCCCTCAGTACTGACCCTCCGACAGTGTAGCACTCCCTCAGTACTGACCCTCCGACAGTGCAGCACTCCCTCAGTCCTGACCCTCCGACAGTGCAGCACTCCCTCAGTACTGACCCTCCGACAGTGCAGCACTCCCTCAGTCCTGACATTCTGACAGTGCAGCACTCCCTCAGTATTGACCCTCCGACAGTGCAACCCTCCCTCAGTATTGACACTCCGACAGTGCAGCACTCCCTCAGTACTGACCCTCCGACAGTGCAGCACTCCCTCAGTACTGACCCTCCGACAGTGCAGCACTCCCTCAGTACTGACATTCTGACAGTGCAGCACTCCCTCAGTATTGACCCTCCGACAGTGCAGCACTCCCTCAGTACTGACCCTCCGACAGTGCAGCACTCCCTCAGTCCTGACCCTCCGACAGTGCAGCACTCCCTCAGTACTGACCCTCCGACAGTGCAGCACTCCCTCAGTACTGACATTCTGACAGTGCAGCACTCCCTCAGTACTGACATTCTGACAGTGCAGCACTCCCTCAGTATTGACCCTCCGACAGTGCAACCCTCCCTCAGTATTGCCCCTCCGACAGTGCAGCAGTCCCTCAGTATTGATCCTCCGACAGTGCAACCCTCCCTCAGTATTGCCCCTCCGACAGTGCAGCACTCCCTCAGTACTGACCCTCCGACAGTGTAGCACTCCCTCAGTACTGACCCTCTGACAGTGCAGCACTCCCTCAGTACTGACCCTTCGACAGTGCACCACTCCCTCAGTATTGCCCCTCCGACAGTGCAGCACTCCCTCAGTATTGCCCCTCCGACAGTGCAGCACTCCCTCAGTACTGACCCTCCGACAGTGCAGCACTCCCTCAGTATTGCCCCTCCGACAGTGCAGCACTCCCTCAGTACTGACCCTCCGACAGTGCAGCACTCCCTCAGTACTGACATTCTGACAGTGCAGCACTCCCTCAGTACTGACCCTCCGATAGTGCAGCACTCCCTCAGTACTGACCCTCCGACAGTGTGGCACTCCCTCAGTATTGACCCTCCGACAGTGCAGCACTCCCTCAGTATTGACCCTCCAACAGTGCAACCCTCCCTCAGTACTGACCCTCCGACAGTGCAACCCTCCCTCAGTATTGCCCCTCCGACAGTGCAGCACTCCCTCAGTATTGACCCTCCGACAGTGCAACCCTCCCTCAGTATTGCCCCTCCGACAGTGCAACCCTCCCTCAGTATTGCCCCTCCGACAGTGCAGCACTCCCTCAGTATTGACCCTCCGACAGTGCAACCCTCCCTCAGTACTGACCCTCCAACAGTGCAACCCGCCCTCAGTATTGCCCCTCCAACAGTGCAGCACTCCCTCAGTATTGACCCTCCAACAGTGCAACCCGCCCTCAGTATTGCCCCTCCAACAGTGCAGCACTCCCTCAGTATTGACCCTCCGACAGTGCAACCCTCCCTCAGTATTGCCCCTCCGACAGTGCAGCACTCCCTCAGTATTGCCCCTCCAACAGTGCAGCACTCCCTCAGTATTGACCCTCCAACAGTGCAACCCTCCCTCAGTATTGCCCATCCGACATTGCAGCACTCCCTCAGTATTGCCCCTCCGACAGTGCAGCACTCCCTCAGTACTGACCCTCCGACAGTGCAACCCTCACTCAGTATTGCCCCTCCGACAGTGCAGCACTCCCTCAGTACTGACCCTCCGACAGTGCAACCCTCACTCAGTATTGCCCCACCGACAGTGTAGCACTCCCTCAGTACTGACCCTCCGACAATGCAGCACTCCCTCAGTACTGACCCTCCGACAGTGCAGCACTCCCTCAGTACTGACCCTCCGACATTGTAGCACTCCCTCAGTACTGACCCTCCGACAGTGCAGCACTCCCTCAGTACTGACCCTCCGACAGTGTAGCACTCCCTCAGTACTGACCCTCCGATAGTGCAGCACTCCCTCAGTATTGACCCTCCGACAGTGCAGCACTCCCTCAGTCCTGACCCTCCGACAGTGCAGCACTCCCTCAGTCCTGACCCTCCGACAGTGCAGCACTCCCTCAGTACTGACCCTCCGACAGTGCAGCACTCCCTCAGTACTGACCCTCCGACAGTGCAACTCTCCCTCAGTACTGACATTCTGACAGTGCAACCCTCCCTCAGTATTGCCCCTCCGACAGTGCAGCACTCCCTCAGTATTGCCCCTCCGACAGTGCAGCACTCCCTCAGTACTGACCCTCCGACAGTGCAACCCTCCCTCAGTATTGCCCCTCCAACAGTGCAACCCTCCCTCAGTATTGCCCCTCCGACAGTGCAGCACTCCCTCAGTACTGACCCTCCGACAGTGTAGCACTCCCTCAGTATTGACCCTCCGACAGTGCAACCCTCCCTCAGTACTGACCCTCCGACAGTGCAGCACTCCCTCAGTACTGACCCTCCGACAGTGCAGCACTCCCTCAGTATTGCCCCTCCGACAGTGCAGCACTCCCTCAGTATTGACCCTCCGACAGTGCAACCCTCCCTCAGTATTGCCCCTCCGACAGTGCAGCACTCCCTCAGTACTGACATTCTGACAGTGCAGCACTCCCTCAGTATTGTCCCTCCGACAGTGCAACCCTCCCTCAGTATTGACCCTCCGACAGTGCAGCACTCCCTCAGTACTGACCCTCCGACAGTGCAGCACTCCCTCAGTACTGACCCTCCGACAGTGTAGCACTCCCTCAGTACTGACCCTCCGACAGTGCAGCACTCCCTCAGTACTGACCCTCCGACAGTGCAGCACTCCCTCAGTACTGACATTCTGACAGTGCAGCACTCCCTCAGTATTGACCCTCCGACAGTGCAGCACTCCCTCAGTACTGACATTCTGACAGTGCAGCACTCCCTCAGTACTGACCCTCCGACAGTGCAGCACTCCCTCAGTATTGACCCTCCGACAGTGCAGCACTCCCTCAGTATTGCCCCTCCGACAGTGCAGCACTCCCTCAGTACTGACCCTCCGACAGTGCAGCACTCCCTCAGTACTGACCCTCCGACAGTGCAACCCTCACTCAGTATTGCCCCTCCGACAGTGCAGCACTCCCTCAGTCCTGACCCTCCGACAGTGCAGCACTCCCTCAGTCCTGACCCTCCGACAGTGCAGCACTCCCTCAGTACTGACCCTCCGATAGTGCAGCACTCCCTCAGTACTGACCCTCCGACAGTGTAGCACTCCCTCAGTACTGACCCTCCGACAGTGTAGCACTCCCTCAGTACTGACCCTCCGATAGTGCAGCACTCCCTCAGTACTGACCCTCTGACAGTGCAGCACTCCCTCAGTACTGACCCTCCGACAGTGCAGCACTCCCTCAGTACTGACCCTCCGACAGTGCAGCACTCCCTCAGTACTGACATTCTGACAGTGCAGCACTCCCTCAGTACTGACCCTCCGATAGTGTAGTACTCCCTCAGTACTGACCCTCCGACAGTGCAGCACTCCCTCAGTCCTGACCCTCCGACAGTGCAGCACTCCCTCAGTACTGACCCTCCGACAGTGCAGCACTCCCTCAGTACTGACATTCTGACAGTGCAGCACTCCCTCAGTATTGACCCTCCGACAGTGCAACCCTCCCTCAGTATTGACCCTCCGACAGTGCAGCACTCCCTCAGTACTGACCCTCCGACAGTGCAGCACTCCCTCAGTACTGACCCTCCGACAGTGCAACACTCCCTCAGTACTGACATTCTGACAGTGCAGCACTCCCTCAGTATTGACCCTCCGACAGTGCAGCACTCCCTCAGTACTGACCCTCCGACAGTGCAGCACTCCCTCAGTCCTGACCCTCCGACAGTGCAGCACTCCCTCAGTACTGACCCTCCGACAGTGCAGCACTCCCTCAGTACTGACATTCTGACAGTGCAGCACTCCCTCAGTACTGACATTCCGACAGTGCAGCACTCCCTCAGTACTGACCCTCCGACAGTGCAGCACTCCCTCAGTATTGCCCCTCCGACAGTGCAGCACTCCCTCAGTACTGACCCTCCGACAGTGCAGCACTCCCTCAGTACTGACATTCTGACAGTGCAGCACTCCCTCAGTACTGACCCTCCGATAGTGCAGCACTCCCTCAGTACTGACCCTCCGACAGTGTGGCACTCCCTCAGTATTGACCCTCCGACAGTGCAGCACTCCCTCAGTATTGACCCTCCAACAGTGCAACCCTCCCTCAGTACTGACCCTCCGACAGTGCAACCCTCCCTCAGTATTGCCCCTCCGACAGTGCAGCACTCCCTCAGTATTGACCCTCCGACAGTGCAACCCTCCCTCAGTATTGCCCCTCCGACAGTGCAACCCTCCCTCAGTATTGCCCCTCCGACAGTGCAGCACTCCCTCAGTATTGACCCTCCGACAGTGCAACCCTCCCTCAGTACTGACCCTCCAACAGTGCAACCCGCCCTCAGTATTGCCCCTCCAACAGTGCAGCACTCCCTCAGTATTGACCCTCCAACAGTGCAACCCGCCCTCAGTATTGCCCCTCCAACAGTGCAGCACTCCCTCAGTATTGACCCTCCGACAGTGCAACCCTCCCTCAGTATTGCCCCTCCGACAGTGCAGCACTCCCTCAGTATTGCCCCTCCAACAGTGCAGCACTCCCTCAGTATTGACCCTCCAACAGTGCAACCCTCCCTCAGTATTGCCCATCCGACATTGCAGCACTCCCTCAGTATTGCCCCTCCGACAGTGCAGCACTCCCTCAGTACTGACCCTCCGACAGTGCAACCCTCACTCAGTATTGCCCCTCCGACAGTGCAGCACTCCCTCAGTACTGACCCTCCGACAGTGCAACCCTCACTCAGTATTGCCCCACCGACAGTGTAGCACTCCCTCAGTACTGACCCTCCGACAATGCAGCACTCCCTCAGTACTGACCCTCCGACAGTGCAGCACTCCCTCAGTACTGACCCTCCGACATTGTAGCACTCCCTCAGTACTGACCCTCCGACAGTGCAGCACTCCCTCAGTACTGACCCTCCGACAGTGTAGCACTCCCTCAGTACTGACCCTCCGATAGTGCAGCACTCCCTCAGTATTGACCCTCCGACAGTGCAGCACTCCCTCAGTCCTGACCCTCCGACAGTGCAGCACTCCCTCAGTCCTGACCCTCCGACAGTGCAGCACTCCCTCAGTACTGACCCTCCGACAGTGCAGCACTCCCTCAGTACTGACCCTCCGACAGTGCAACTCTCCCTCAGTACTGACATTCTGACAGTGCAACCCTCCCTCAGTATTGCCCCTCCGACAGTGCAGCACTCCCTCAGTATTGCCCCTCCGACAGTGCAGCACTCCCTCAGTACTGACCCTCCGACAGTGCAACCCTCCCTCAGTATTGCCCCTCCGACAGTGCAACCCTCCCTCAGTATTGCCCCTCCGACAGTGCAGCACTCCCTCAGTACTGACCCTCCGACAGTGTAGCACTCCCTCAGTATTGACCCTCCGACAGTGCAACCCTCCCTCAGTACTGACCCTCCGACAGTGCAACCCTCCCTCAGTATTGCCCCTCCGACAGTGCAGCACTCCCTCAGTATTGACCCTCCGACAGTGCAGCACTCCCTCAGTACTGACCCTCCGACAGTGCAGCACTCCCTCAGTATTGCCCCTCCGACAGTGCAGCACTCCCTCAGTATTGACCCTCCGACAGTGCAACCCTCCCTCAGTATTGCCCCTCCGACAGTGCAGCACTCCCTCAGTACTGACATTCTGACAGTGCAGCACTCCCTCAGTATTGACCCTCCGACAGTGCAACCCTCCCTCAGTATTGACCCTCCGACAGTGCAGCACTCCCTCAGTACTGACCCTCCGACAGTGCAGCACTCCCTCAGTACTGACCCTCCGACAGTGTAGCACTCCCTCAGTACTGACCCTCCGACAGTGCAGCACTCCCTCAGTACTGACCCTCCGACAGTGCAGCACTCCCTCAGTACTGACATTCTGACAGTGCAGCACTCCCTCAGTATTGACCCTCCGACAGTGCAGCACTCCCTCAGTACTGACATTCTGACAGTGCAGCACTCCCTCAGTACTGACCCTCCGACAGTGCAGCACTCCCTCAGTATTGACCCTCCGACAGTGCAGCACTCCCTCAGTATTGCCCCTCCGACAGTGCAGCACTCCCTCAGTACTGACCCTCCGACAGTGCAGCACTCCCTCAGTACTGACCCTCCGACAGTGCAACCCTCACTCAGTATTGCCCCTCCGACAGTGCAGCACTCCCTCAGTCCTGACCCTCCGACAGTGCAGCACTCCCTCAGTCCTGACCCTCCGACAGTGCAGCACTCCCTCAGTACTGACCCTCCGACAGTGTAGCACTCCCTCAGTACTGACCCTCCGACAGTGTAGCACTCCCTCAGTACTGACCCTCCGATAGTGCAGCACTCCCTCAGTACTGACCCTCTGACAGTGCAGCACTCCCTCAGTACTGACCCTCCGACAGTGCAGCACTCCCTCAGTACTGACCCTCCGACAGTGCAGCACTCCCTCAGTACTGACCCTCCGACAGTGCAGCACTCCCTCAGTACTGACATTCTGACAGTGCAGCACTCCCTCAGTACTGACCCTCCGATAGTGTAGTACTCCCTCAGTACTGACCCTCCGACAGTGCAGCACTCCCTCAGTCCTGACCCTCCGACAGTGCAGCACTCCCTCAGTACTGACCCTCCGACAGTGCAGCACTCCCTCAGTACTGACATTCTGACAGTGCAGCACTCCCTCAGTATTGACCCTCCGACAGTGCAACCCTCCCTCAGTATTGACCCTCCGACAGTGCAGCACTCCCTCAGTACTGACCCTCCGACAGTGCAGCACTCCCTCAGTACTGACCCTCCGACAGTGCAGCACTCCCTCAGTACTGACATTCTGACAGTGCAGCACTCCCTCAGTATTGACCCTCCGACAGTGCAGCACTCCCTCAGTACTGACCCTCCGACAGTGCAGCACTCCCTCAGTCCTGACCCTCCGACAGTGCAACCCTCCCTCAGTATTGACCCTCCGACAGTGCAGCACTCCCTCAGTACTGACCCTCCGACAGTGCAGCACTCCCTCAGTACTGACCCTCCGACAGTGTAGCACTCCCTCAGTACTGACCCTCCGACAGTGCAGCACTCCCTCAGTACTGACCCTCCGACAGTGCAGCACTCCCTCAGTACTGACATTCTGACAGTGCAGCACTCCCTCAGTATTGACCCTCCGACAATGCAGCACTCCCTCAGTACTGACATTCTGACAGTGCAGCACTCCCTCAGTACTGACCCTCCGACAGTGCAGCACTCCCTCAGTATTGACCCTCCGACAGTGCAGCACTCCCTCAGTATTGCCCCTCCGACAGTGCAGCACTCCCTCAGTACTGACCCTCCGACAGTGCAGCACTCCCTCAGTACTGACCCTCCGACAGTGCAACCCTCACTCAGTATTGCCCCTCCGACAGTGCAGCACTCCCTCAGTCCTGACCCTCCGACAGTGCAGCACTCCCTCAGTCCTGACCCTCCGACAGTGCAGCACTCCCTCAGTACTGACCCTCCGATAGTGCAGCACTCCCTCAGTACTGACCCTCCGACAGTGTAGCACTCCCTCAGTACTGACCCTCCGACAGTGTAGCACTCCCTCAGTACTGACCCTCCGATAGTGCAGCACTCCCTCAGTACTGACCCTCTGACAGTGCAGCACTCCCTCAGTACTGACCCTCCGACAGTGCAGCACTCCCTCAGTACTGACCCTCCGACAGTGCAGCACTCCCTCAGTACTGACATTCTGACAGTGCAGCACTCCCTCAGTACTGACCCTCCGATAGTGTAGTACTCCCTCAGTACTGACCCTCCGACAGTGCAGCACTCCCTCAGTCCTGACCCTCCGACAGTGCAGCACTCCCTCAGTACTGACCCTCCGACAGTGCAGCACTCCCTCAGTACTGACAGTCTGACAGTGCAGCACTCCCTCAGTATTGACCCTCCGACAGTGCAACCCTCCCTCAGTATTGACCCTCCGACAGTGCAGCACTCCCTCAGTACTGACCCTCCGACAGTGCAGCACTCCCTCAGTACTGACCCTCCGACAGTGCAGCACTCCCTCAGTACTGACATTCTGACAGTGCAGCACTCCCTCAGTATTGACCCTCCGACAGTGCAGCACTCCCTCAGTACTGACCCTCCGACAGTGCAGCACTCCCTCAGTCCTGACCCTCCGACAGTGCAGCACTCCCTCAGTACTGACCCTCCGACAGTGCAGCACTCCCTCAGTACTGACATTCTGACAGTGCAGCACTCCCTCAGTACTGACATTCTGACAGTGCAGCACTCCCTCTGTATTGACCCTCCGACAGTGCAACCCTCCCTCAGTATTGCCCCTCCGACAGTGCAGCAGTCCCTCAGTATTGATCCTCCGACAGTGCAACCCTCCCTCAGTATTGCCCCTCCGACAGTGCAGCACTCCCTCAGTACTGACCCTCCGACAGTGTAGCACTCCCTCAGTACTGACCCTCTGACAGTGCAGCACTCCCTCAGTACTGACCCTTCGACAGTGCACCACTCCCTCAGTATTGCCCCTCCGACAGTGCAGCACTCCCTCAGTATTGCCCCTCCGACAGTGCAGCACTCCCTCAGTACTGACCCTCCGACAGTGCAGCACTCCCTCAGTATTGCCCCTCCGACAGTGCAGCACTCCCTCAGTACTGACCCTCCGACAGTGCAGCACTCCCTCAGTACTGACATTCTGACAGTGCAGCACTCCCTCAGTACTGACCCTCCGATAGTGCAGCACTCCCTCAGTACTGACCCTCCGACAGTGTAGCACTCCCTCAGTATTGACCCTCCGACAGTGCAGCACTCCCTCAGTATTGACCCTCCAACAGTGCAACCCTCCCTCAGTACTGACCCTCCGACAGTGCAACCCTCCCTCAGTATTGCCCCTCCGACAGTGCAGCACTCCCTCAGTATTGACCCTCCGACAGTGCAACCCTCCCTCAGTATTGCCCCTCCGACAGTGCAACCCTCCCTCAGTATTGCCCCTCCGACAGTGCAGCACTCCCTCAGTATTGACCCTCCGACAGTGCAACCCTCCCTCAGTACTGACCCTCCGACAGTGCAGCACTCCCTCAGTATTGCCCCTCCGACAGTGCAGCACTCCCTCAGTACTGACATTCTGACAGTGCAGCACTCCCTTAGTATTGACCCTCCAACAGTGCAACCCGCCCTCAGTATTGCCCCTCCAACAGTGCAGCACTCCCTCAGTATTGACCCTCCAACAGTGCAACCCGCCCTCAGTATTGCCCCTCCAACAGTGCAGCACTCCCTCAGTATTGACCCTCCGACAGTGCAACCCTCCCTCAGTATTGCCCCTCCGACAGTGCAGCACTCCCTCAGTATTGCCCCTCCAACAGTGCAGCACTCCCTCAGTATTGACCCTCCAACAGTGCAACCCTCCCTCAGTATTGCCCATCCGACATTGCAGCACTCCCTCAGTATTGCCCCTCCAACAGTGCAGCACTCCCTCAGTACTGACCCTCCGACAGTGCAACCCTCACTCAGTATTGCCCCTCCAACAGTGCAGCACTCCCTCAGTATTGACCCTCCGACAGTGCAACCCTCCCTCAGTATTGCCCCTCCGACAGTGCAGCACTCCCTCAGTATTGCCCCTCCAACAGTGCAGCACTCCCTCAGTATTGACCCTCCAACAGTGCAACCCTCCCTCAGTATTGCCCATCCGACATTGCAGCACTCCCTCAGTATTGCCCCTCCAACAGTGCAGCACTCCCTCAGTACTGACCCTCCGACAGTGCAACCCTCACTCAGTATTGCCCCTCCGACAGTGCAGCACTCCTTCAGTACTGACCCTCCGACAGTGCAACCCTCACTCAGTATTGCCCCACCGACAGTGTAGCACTCCCTCAGTACTGACCCTCCGACAATGCAGCACTCCCTCAGTACTGACCCTCCGACAGTGTAGCACTCCCTCAGTATTGACCCTCCGACAGTGCAGCACTCCCTCAGTATTGACCCTCCAACAGTGCAACCCTCCCTCAGTACTGACCCTCCGACAGTGCAACCCTCCCTCAGTATTGCCCCTCCGACAGTGCAGCACTCCCTCAGTATTGACCCTCCGACAGTGCAACCCTCCCTCAGTATTGCCCCTCCGACAGTGCAACCCTCCCTCAGTATTGCCCCTCCGACAGTGCAGCACTCCCTCAGTATTGACCCTCCGACAGTGCAACCCTCCCTCAGTACTGACCCTCCGACAGTGCAGCACTCCCTCAGTATTGCCCCTCCGACAGTGCAGCACTCCCTCAGTACTGACATTCTGACAGTGCAGCACTCCCTTAGTATTGACCCTCCAACAGTGCAACCCGCCCTCAGTATTGCCCCTCCAACAGTGCAGCACTCCCTCAGTATTGACCCTCCAACAGTGCAACCCGCCCTCAGTATTGCCCCTCCAACAGTGCAGCACTCCCTCAGTATTGACCCTCCGACAGTGCAACCCTCCCTCAGTATTGCCCCTCCGACAGTGCAGCACTCCCTCAGTATTGCCCCTCCAACAGTGCAGCACTCCCTCAGTATTGACCCTCCAACAGTGCAACCCTCCCTCAGTATTGCCCATCCGACATTGCAGCACTCCCTCAGTATTGCCCCTCCAACAGTGCAGCACTCCCTCAGTACTGACCCTCCGACAGTGCAACCCTCACTCAGTATTGCCCCTCCGACAGTGCAGCACTCCTTCAGTACTGACCCTCCGACAGTGCAACCCTCACTCAGTATTGCCCCACCGACAGTGTAGCACTCCCTCAGTACTGACCCTCCGACAATGCAGCACTCCCTCAGTACTGACCCTCCGACAGTGCACCACTCCCTCAGTACTGACCCTCCGACATTGTAGCACTCCCTCAGTACTGACCCTCCGACAGTGCAGCACTCCCTCAGTACTGACCCTCCGACAGTGTAGCACTCCCTCAGTACTGACCCTCCGATAGTGCAGCACTCCCTCAGTATTGACCCTCCGACAGTGCAGCACTCCCTCAGTCCTGACCCTCAGACAGTGCAGCACTCCCTCAGTCCTGACCCTCCGACAGTGCAGCACTCCCTCAGTACTGACCCTCCGACAGTGCAGCACTCCCTCAGTACTGACCCTCCGACAGTGCAACTCTCCCTCAGTACTGACATTCTGACAGTGCAACCCTCCCTCTGTATTGCCCCTCCGACAGTGCAGCACTCCCTCAGTATTGCCCCTCCGACAGTGCAGCACTCCCTCAGTACTGACCCTCCGACAGTGCAACCCTCCCTCAGTATTGCCCCTCCGACAGTGCAACCCTCCCTCAGTATTGCCCCTCCGACAGTGCAGCACTCCCTCAGTACTGACCCTCCGACAGTGTAGCACTCCCTCAGTATTGACCCTCCGACAGTGCAACCCTCCCTCAGTACTGACCCTCCGACAGTGCAACCCTCCCTCAGTATTGCCCCTCCGACAGTGCAGCACTCCCTCAGTATTGATCCTCCGACAGTGCAGCACTCCCTCAGTACTGACCCTCCGACAGTGCAGCACTCCCTCAGTATTGCCCCTCCGACAGTGCAGCACTCCCTCAGTATTGACCCTCCGACAGTGCAACCCTCCCTCAGTATTGCCCCTCCGACAGTGCAGCACTCCCTCAGTACTGACATTCTGACAGTGCAGCACTCCCTCAGTATTGCCCCTCCAACAGTGCAGCACTCCCTCAGTATTGACCCTCCGACAGTGCAACCCTCCCTCAGTATTGCCCCTCCGACAGTGCAGCACTCCCTCAGTATTGCCCCTCCGACAGTGCAGCACTCCCTCAGTACTGACCCTCCGACAGTGCAACCCTCCCTCAGTATTGACCCTCCGACAGTGCAGCGCTCCCTCAGTACTGACCCTCCGACAGTGCAGCACTCCCTCAGTACTGACATTCTGACAGTGCAGCACTCCCTCAGTATTGACCCTCCAACAGTGCAACCCTCCCTCAGTATTGCCCCTCCAACAGTGCTGCACTCCCTCAGTATTGACCCCGACAGTGCAACCCTCCCTCAGTATTGCCCCTCCGACAGTGCAGCACTCCCTCAGTATTGCCCCTCCGACAGTGCAGCACTCCCTCAGTACTGACCCTCCGACAGTGTAGCACTCCCTCAGTACTGACCCTCCGACAGTGCAGCACTCCCTCAGTACTGACCCTCCGACAGTGCAGCACTCCCTCAGTACTGACCCTCCGACAGTGTAGCACTCCCTCAGTACTGACCCTCCGACAGTGCAGCACTCCCTCAGTACTGACCCTCCGACAGTGCAGCACTCCCTCAGTACTGACCCTCCGACAGTGCAGCACTCCCTCAGTACTGACCCTCCGACAGTGCAGCACTCCCTCAGTATTGACCCTCCGACAGTGCAGCACTCCCTCAGTACTGATCCTCCGACAGTGCAGCACTCCCTCAGTACTGACCCTCCGACAGTGCAGCACTCCCTCAGTACTGATCCTCCGACAGTGTAGCACTCCCTCAGTACTGACCCTCCGACAGTGCAGCACTCCCTCAGTACTGACATTCTGACAGTGCAGCTCTCCCTCAGTATTGACCCTCCGACAGTGCAGCACTCCCTCAGTACTGACCCTCCGACAGTGCAGCACTCCCTCAGTACTGACCCTCCGACAGTGCAGCACTCCCTCAGTACTGACCCTCCGACAGTGCAGCACTCCCTCAGTACTGACATTCTGACAGTGCAGCACTCCCACAGTATTGACCCTCCGACAGTGCAGCACTCCCTCAGTACTGACATTCTGACAGTACAGCACTCCCTCAGTACTGACCCTCTGACAGTGCAGCACTTCCTCAGTACTGACCCTCCGACAGTACAGCACTCCCTCAGTACTGACCCTCCGACAGTGCAGCACTCCCTCAGTACTGACCCTCCGACAGTGCAGCACCTCCTCAAACCTGACCCTCCGACAGTGCAGCACTCCCTCAGTACTGACATTCTGACAGTGCAGCACTCCCTCAGTATTGACCCTCCGACAGTGCAACCCTCCCTCAGTATTGCCCCTCCGACAGTGCAGCACTCCCTCAGTATTGACCCTCCGACAGTGCAACCCTCCCTCAGTACTGACCCTCCGACAGTGTAGCACTCCCTCAGTACTGACCCTCCGACAGTGTAGCACTCCCTCAGTACTGACCCTCGGACAGTGCAGCACTCCCTCAGTACTGACCCTCCGACAGTGCAGCAGTCCCTCAGTACTGACATTCTGACAGTGCAGCACTCCCTCAGTATTGCCCCTCCGACAGTGCAGCACTCCCTCAGTACTGACCCTCCGACAGTGCAGCACTCCCTCAGTACTGACCCTCCGACAGTGCAGCACTCCCTCAGTACTGACCCTCCGACAGTGCAGCACTCCCTCAGTACTGACCCTCCGACAGTGCAGCACTCCCTCAGTATTGCCCCTCCGACAGTGCAGCACTCCCTCAGTACTGACCCTCCGACAGTGCAGCACTCCCTCAGTATTGCCCCTCCGACAGTGCAGCACTCCCTCAGTACTGACCCTCCGACAGTGCAACCCTCCCTCAGTATTGACCCTCCGACAGTGCAGCACTCCCTCAGTATTGCCCCTCCGACAGTGCAGCACTCCCTCAGTATTGACCCTCCGACAGTGCAGCACTCCCTCAGTATTGCCCCTCCGACAGTGCAGCACTCCCTCAGTACTGACCCTCCGACAGTGCAGCACTCCCTCAGTATTGACCCTCCGACAGTGCAGCACTCCCTCAGTATTGACCCTCCGACAGTGCAGCACTCCCTCAGTACTGACCCTCCGACAGTGCAGCACTCCCTCAGTACTGACCTTCCGATAGTGCAGCACTCCCTCAGTACTGACCCTCAGACAGTGCAGCACTCCCTCAGTACTGACCCTCTGACAGTGCAGCACTCCCTCAGTATTGCCCCTCCGATAGTGCAGCACTCCCTCAGTACTGACCCTCAGACAGTGCAGCACTCCCTCAGTACTGACCCTCTGACAGTGCAGCACTCCCTCAGTATTGACCCTCTGACAGTGCAGCACTCCCTCAGTACTGACCCTCCGACAGTGCAGCACTCCCTCAGTACTGACCCTCCGACAGTGCAGCACTCCCTCAGTACTGACCCTCCGACAGTGCAGCACTCCCTCAGTACTGACCCTCCGACAGTGCAGCACTCCCTCAGTATTGACCCTCCGACAGTGCAGCACTCCCTCAGTACTGACCCTCCGACAGTGCAGCACTCCCTCAGAACTGACCCTCCGACAGTGTAGCACTCCCTCAGTACTGACCCTCCGACAGTGCAGCACTCCCTCAGTACTGACATTCTGACAGTGCAGCTCTCCCTCAGTATTGACCCTCCGACAGTGCAGCACTCCCTCAGTACTGACCCTCCGACAGTGCAGCACTCCCTCAGTACTGACCCTCCGACAGTGCAGCACTCCCTCAGTACTGACCCTCCGACAGTGCAGCACTCCCTCAGTACTGACATTCTGACAGTGCAGCACTCCCACAGTATTGACCCTCCGACAGTGCAGCACTCCCTCAGTACTGACATTCTGACAGTACAGCACTCCCTCAGTACTGACCCTCTGACAGTGCAGGACTCCCTCAGTACTGACCCTCCGACAGTACAGCACTCCCTCAGTACTGACCCTCCGACAGTGCAGCACTCCCTCAGTACTGACCCTCCGACAGTGCAGCACCTCCTCAAACCTGACCCTCCGACAGTGCAGCACTCCCTCAGTACTGACATTCTGACAGTGCAGCACTCCCTCAGTATTGACCCTCCGACAGTGCAACCCTCCCTCAGTATTGCCCCTCCGACAGTGCAGCACTCCCTCAGTATTGACCCTCCGACAGTGCAACCCTCCCTCAGTACTGACCCTCCGACAGTGTAGCACTCCCTCAGTACTGACCCTCCGACAGTGTAGCACTCCCTCAGTACTGACCCTCGGACAGTGCAGCACTCCCTCAGTACTGACCCTCCGACAGTGCAGCAGTCCCTCAGTACTGACATTCTGACAGTGCAGCACTCCCTCAGTATTGCCCCTCCGACAGTGCAGCACTCCCTCAGTACTGACCCTCCGACAGTGCAGCACTCCCTCAGTACTGACCCTCCGACAGTGCAGCACTCCCTCAGTACTGACCCTCCGACAGTGCAGCACTCCCTCAGTACTGACCCTCCGACAGTGCAGCACTCCCTCAGTATTGCCCCTCCGACAGTGCAGCACTCCCTCAGTACTGACCCTCCGACAGTGCAGCACTCCCTCAGTATTGCCCCTCCGACAGTGCAGCACTCCCTCAGTACTGACCCTCCGACAGTGCAACCCTCCCTCAGTATTGACCCTCCGACAGTGCAGCACTCCCTCAGTATTGCCCCTCCGACAGTGCAGCACTCCCTCAGTATTGACCCTCCGACAGTGCAGCACTCCCTCAGTATTGCCCCTCCGACAGTGCAGCACTCCCTCAGTACTGACCCTCCGACAGTGCAGCACTCCCTCAGTATTGACCCTCCGACAGTGCAGCACTCCCTCAGTATTGACCCTCCGACAGTGCAGCACTCCCTCAGTACTGACCCTCCGACAGTGCAGCACTCCCTCAGTACTGACCTTCCGATAGTGCAGCACTCCCTCAGTACTGACCCTCAGACAGTGCAGCACTCCCTCAGTACTGACCCTCTGACAGTGCAGCACTCCCTCAGTATTGCCCCTCCGATAGTGCAGCACTCCCTCAGTACTGACCCTCTGACAGTGCAGCACTCCCTCAGTATTGACCCTCTGACAGTGCAGCACTCCCTCAGTACTGACCTTCCGACAGTGCAGCACTCCCTCAGTACTGACCCTCCAACAGTGCACCCCACCCTCAGTATTGACCCTCCGACAGTGCAACCCTCCCTCAGTATTGCCCCTCCGACAGTGCAGCACTCCCTCAGTGCTGACCCTCCGACAGTGTAGCACTCCCTCAGTACTGACCCTCCGACAGTGCAGCACTCCCTCAGTATTGCCCCTCCGTCAGTGCAGCACTCCCTCAGTACTGACCCTCCGACAGTGTAGCACTCCCTCAGTACTGACCCTCCGACAGTGCAGCACTCCCTCAGTACTGACATTCTGACAGTGCAACCCTCCCTCAGTATTGACCCTCCGACAGTGCAGCACTCCCTCAGTACTGACATTCTGACAGTGCAGCACTCCCTCAGTATTGCCCCTCCGACAGTGCAGCACTCCCTCAGTATTGACCCTCCGACAGTGTAGCACTCCCTCAGTATTGACCCTCCAACAGTGCAAACCTCCCTCAGTATTGCCCCTCCGACAGTGCAGCACTCCCTCAGTATTGACCCTCCGACAGTGCAGCACTCCCTCAGTATTGCCCCTCCGACAGTGCAGCACTCCCTCAGTACTGACATTCTGACAGTGCAGCACTCCCTCAGTATTGACCCTCCGACAGTGCAAACCTCCCTCAGTATTGCCCCTCCGACAGTGCAGCACTCCCTCAGTATTGCCCCTCCGACAGTGCAGCACTCCCTCAGTACTGACATTCTGACAGTGCAGCACTCCCTCAGTATTGCCCCTCCGACAGTGCAGCACTCCCTCAGTACTGACCCTCCGACAGTGCAGCACTCCCTCAGTACTGACCCTCCGACAGTGCAGCACTCCCTCAGTACTGACCCTCCGACAGTGCAGCGCTCCCTCAGTACTGACATTCTGACAGTGCAAACCTCCCTCAGTACTGACCCTCCGACAGTGCAAACCTCCCTCAGTATTGCCCCTCCGACAGTGCAGCACTCCCTCAGTATTGCCCCTCCGACAGTGCACCACTCCCTCAGTACTGACCCTCCGACAGTGCAGCACTCCCTCAGTATTGCCCCTCCGACAGTGCAGCACTCCCTCAGTACTGACCCTCCAACAGTGCAGCACTCCCTCAGTACTGACCCTCCGACAGTGCAGCACTCCCTCAGTACTAACCCTCCGACAGTGTAGCACTCCCTCAGTACTGACCCTCCGACAGTGTAGCACTCCCTCAGTACTGACCCTCCGACAGTGCAGCACTCCCTCAGTACTGACCCTCCGACAGTGTAGCACTCCCTCAGTACTGACCCTCCGACAGTGCAGCACTCCCTCAGTACTGACCCTCCGACAGTGCAACCCTCACTCAGTATTGCCCCTCCGACAGTGCAGCACTCCCTCCGTATTGCCCCTTCGACAGTGCAGCACTCCCTCAGTACTGACCCTCCGACAGTGCAGCACTCCCTCAGTACTGACCCTCCGACAGTGTAGCACTCCCTCAGTCCTGACCCTCCGACAGTGCCGCACTCCCTCAGTACTGACCCTCCGACAGTGTAGCACTCCCTCAGTACTGACCCTCCGATAGTGCAGCACTCCCTCAGTACTGACCCTCCAACAGTACAGCACTCCCTCAGTACTGACCCTCCAACAGTACAGCACTCCCTCAGTACTGACCCTCCAACAGTGCAGCACTCCCTCAGTACTGACCCTCGGACAGTGCAGCACTCCCTCAGTACTGACCCTCCGACAGTGTAGTACTCCCTCAGTACTGACCCTCCGACAGTGCAGCACTCCCTCAGTACTGACCCTCCGACAGTGTAGCACTCCCTCAGTACTGACCCTCCGACAGTGCAGCACTCCCTCAGTACTGACCCTCCGACAGTGCAACCCTCCCTCAGTATTGCCCCTCCGACAGTGCAGCACTCCCTCAGTATTGCCCCTCCGACGGTGCAGCACTCCCTCAGTACTGACCCTCCGACAGTGCAGCACTCCCTCAGTACTGACCCTCCGACAGTGTAGCACTCCCTCAGTACTGACCCTCCGACAGTGCAGCACACCCTCAGTACTGACCCTCCGACAGTGTAGCACTCCCTCAGTACTGACCCTCCGACAGTGCAGCACTCCCTCAGTACTGACCCTCCGACAGTGCAACCCTCACTCAGTATTGCCCCTCCGACAGTGCAGCACTCCCTCCGTATTGCCCTTTCGACAGTGCAGCACTCCCTCAGTACTGACCCTCCGACAGTGCAGCACTCCCTCAGTATTGACCCTCCGACAGTGTAGCACTCCCTCAGTACTGACCCTCCGACAGTGCAACCATCCCTCAGTATTGCCCCTCCGACAGTGCAGCGCTCCCTCAGTACTGACCCTCCGACAGTGCAGCACTCCCTCAGTACTGACATTCTGACAGTGCAGCACTCCCTCAGTATTGACCCTCCAACAGTGCAACCCTCCCTCAGTATTGCCCCTCCAACAGTGCTGCACTCCCTCAGTATTGACCCCGACAGTGCAACCCTCCCTCAGTATTGCCCCTCCGACAGTGCAGCACTCCCTCAGTATTGCCCCTCCGACAGTGCAGCACTCCCTCAGTACTGACCCTCCGACAGTGGAGCACTCCCTCAGTACTGACCCTCCGACAGTGCAGCACTCCCTCAGTACTGACCCTCCGACAGTGCAGCACTCCCTCAGTACTGACCCTCCGACAGTGTAGCACTCCCTCAGTACTGACCCTCCGACAGTGCAGCACTCCCTCAGTACTGACCCTCCGACAGTGCAGCACTCCCTCAGTACTGACCCTCCGACAGTGCAGCACTCCCTCAGTACTGACCCTCCGACAGTGCAGCACTCCCTCAGTATTGACCCTCCGACAGTGCAGCACTCCCTCAGTACTGACCCTCCGACAGTGCAGCACTCCCTCAGTGCTGACCCTCCGACAGTGCAGCACTCCCTCAGTACTGACCCTCCGACAGTGTAGCACTCCCTCAGTACTGACCCTCCGACAGTGCAGCACTCCCTCACTACTGACATTCTGACAGTGCAGCTCTCCCTCAGTATTGACCCTCCGACAGTGCAGCACTCCCTCAGTACTGACCCTCCGACAGTGCAGCACTCCCTCAGTACTGACCCTCCGACAGTGCAGCACTCCCTCAGTACTGACATTCTGACAGTGCAGCACTCCCACAGTATTGACCCTCCGACAGTGCAGCACTCCCTCAGTACTGACATTCTGACAGTACAGCACTCCCTCAGTACTGACCCTCCGACAGTACAGCACTCCCTCAGTACTGACCCTCCGACAGTGCAGCACTCCCTCAGTACTGATCCTCCGACAGTGCAGCACCTCCTCAGTACTGACCCTCCGACAGTGCAGCACTCCCTCAGTACTGACATTCTGACAGTGCAGCACTCCCTCAGTATTGACCCTCCGACAGTGCAACCCTCCCTCAGTATTGCCCCTCCGACAGTGCAGCACTCCCTCAGTATTGACCCTCCGACAGTGCAACCCTCCCTCAGTACTGACCCTCCGACAGTGTAGCACTCCCTCAGTACTGACCCTCCGACAGTGTAGCACTCCCTCAGTACTGACCCTCGGACAGTGCAGCACTCCCTCAGTACTGACCCTCCGACAGTGCAGCAGTCCCTCAGTACTGACATTCTGACAGTGCAGCACTCCCTCAGTATTGCCCCTCCGACAGTGCAGCACTCCCTCAGTACTGACCCTCCGACAGTGCAGCACTCCCTCAGTACTGACCCTCCGACAGTGCAGCACTCCCTCAGTACTGACCCTCCGACAGTGCAGCACTCCCTCAGTACTGACCCTCCGACAGTGCAGCACTCCCTCAGTATTGCCCCTCCGACAGTGCAGCACTCCCTCAGTACTGACCCTCCGACAGTGCAGCACTCCCTCAGTATTGCCCCTCCGACAGTGCAGCACTCCCTCAGTACTGACCCTCCGACAGTGCAACCCTCCCTCAGTATTGACCCTCCGACAGTGCAGCACTCCCTCAGTATTGCCCCTCCGACAGTGCAGCACTCCCTCAGTATTGACCCTCCGACAGTGCAGCACTCCCTCAGTATTGCCCCTCCGACAGTGCAGCACTCCCTCAGTACTGACCCTCCGACAGTGCAGCACTCCCTCAGTATTGACCCTCCGACAGTGCAGCACTCCCTCAGTATTGACCCTCCGACAGTGCAGCACTCCCTCAGTACTGACCCTCCGACAGTGCAGCACTCCCTCAGTACTGACCTTCCGATAGTGCAGCACTCCCTCAGTACTGACCCTCAGACAGTGCAGCACTCCCTCAGTACTGACCCTCTGACAGTGCAGCACTCCCTCAGTACTGACCCTCTGACAGTGCAGCACTCCCTCAGTATTGCCCCTCCGATAGTGCAGCACTCCCTCAGTACTGACCCTCAGACAGTGCAGCACTCCCTCAGTACTGACCCTCTGACAGTGCAGCACTCCCTCAGTATTGACCCTCTGACAGTGCAGCACTCCCTCAGTACTGACCTTCCGACAGTGCAGCACTCCCTCAGTACTGACCCTCCAACAGTGCAACCCACCCTCAGTATTGACCCTCCGACAGTGCAACCCTCCCTCAGTATTGCCCCTCCGACAGTGCAGCACTCCCTCAGTACTGACCCTCCGACAGTGTAGCACTCCCTCAGTATTGCCCCTCCGTCAGTGCAGCACTCCCTCAGTACTGACCCTCCGACAGTGTAGCACTCCCTCAGTACTGACCCTCCGACAGTGCAGCACTCCCTCAGTACTGACATTCTGACAGTGCAGCACTCCCTCAGTATTGCCCCTCCGACAGTGCAGCACTCCCTCAGTATTGACCCTCCGACAGTGTAGCACTCCCTCAGTATTGACCCTCCAACAGTGCAAACCTCCCTCAGTATTGGCACTCCGACAGTGCAGCACTCCCTCAGTATTGACCCTCCGACAGTGCAGCACTCCCTCAGTATTGCCCCTCCGACAGTGCAGCACTCCCTCAGTACTGACATTCTGACAGTGCAGCACTCCCTCAGTATTGACCCTCCGACAGTGCAAACCTCCCTCAGTATTGCCCCTCCGACAGTGCAGCACTCTCTCAGTATTGCCCCTCCGACAGTGCAGCACTCCCTCAGTACTGACATTATGACAGTGCAGCACTCCCTCAGTATTGCCCCTCCGACAGTGCAGCACTCCCTCAGTACTGACCCTCCGACAGTGCAGCACTCCCTCAGTACTGACATTCTGACAGTGCAGCACTCCCTCAGTACTGACCCTCCGACAGTGCAGCACTCCCTCAGTACTGACCCTCCGACAGTGCAGCACTCCCTCAGTACTGACATTCTGACAGTGCAAACCTCCGACAGTGCAAACCTCCCTCAGTATTGCCCCTCCGACAGTGCAGCACTCCCTCAGTATTGCCCCTCCGACAGTGCAGCACTCCCTCAGTACTGACATTCTGACAGTGCAGCACTCCCTCAGTATTGCCCCTCCGACAGTGCAGCACTCCCTCAGTACTGACCCTCCGACAGTGCAGCACTCCCTCAGTCCTGACATTCTGACAGTGCAGCACTCCCTCAGTATTGCCCCTCCGACAGTGCAGCACTCCCTCAGTACTGCCCCTCCGACAGTGCAGCACTCCCTCTGTACTGACCCTCCGACAGTGCAGCACTCTCTCAGTACTGACCCTCCGACAGTGCAGCACTCCCTCAGTACTGACCCTCCGACAGTGCAGCACTCCCTCAGTACTGACCCTCCGACAGTGCAGCACTCCCTCAGTACTGACCCTCCGACAGTGCAGCACTCCCTCAGTACTGACCCTCTGTCAGTGCAGCACTCCCTCAGTACTGACCCTCCGACAGTGCAGCACTCCCTCAGTACTGACCCTCCGACAGTGCAGCACTCCCTCAGTATTGCCCCTCCGACAGTGCAGCACTCCCTCAGTACTGACCCTCCGACAGTGCAACCCTCCCTCAGTATTGACCCTCCGACAGTGCAGCACTCCCTCAGTATTGCCCCTCCGACAGTGCAGCACTCCCTCAGTATTGACCCTCCGACAGTGCAGCACTCCCTCAGTATTGCCCCTCCGACAGTGCAGCACTCCCTCAGTACTGACCCTCCGACAGTGCAGCACTCCCTCAGTATTGACCCTCCGACAGTGCAGCACTCCCTCAGTATTGACCCTCCGACAGTGCAGCACTCCCTCAGTACTGACCCTCCGACAGTGCAGCACTCCCTCAGTACTGACCTTCCGATAGTGCAGCACTCCCTCAGTACTGACCCTCAGACAGTGCAGCACTCCCTCAGTACTGACCCTCTGACAGTGCAGCACTCCCTCAGTATTGCCCCTCCGATAGTGCAGCACTCCCTCAGTACTGACCCTCAGACAGTGCAGCACTCCCTCAGTACTGACCCTCTGACAGTGCAGCACTCCCTCAGTATTGACCCTCTGACAGTGCAGCACTCCCTCAGTACTGACCTTCCGACAGTGCAGCACTCCCTCAGTACTGACCCTCCAACAGTGCAACCCACCCTCAGTATTGACCCTCCGACAGTGCAACCCTCCCTCAGTATTGCCCCTCCGACAGTGCAGCACTCCCTCAGTACTGACCCTCCGACAGTGTAGCACTCCCTCAGTATTGCCCCTCCGTCAGTGCAGCACTCCCTCAGTACTGACCCTCCGACAGTGTAGCACTCCCTCAGTACTGACCCTCCGACAGTGCAGCACTCCCTCAGTACTGACATTCTGACAGTGCAGCACTCCCTCAGTATTGCCCCTCCGACAGTGCAGCACTCCCTCAGTATTGACCCTCCGACAGTGTAGCACTCCCTCAGTATTGACCCTCCAACAGTGCAAACCTCCCTCAGTATTGCCACTCCGACAGTGCAGCACTCCCTCAGTATTGACCCTCCGACAGTGCAGCACTCCCTCAGTATTGCCCCTCCGACAGTGCAGCACTCCCTCAGTACTGACATTCTGACAGTGCAGCACTCCCTCAGTATTGACCCTCCGACAGTGCAAACCTCCCTCAGTATTGCCCCTCCGACAGTGCAGCACTCTCTCAGTATTGCCCCTCCGACAGTGCAGCACTCCCTCAGTACTGACATTATGACAGTGCAGCACTCCCTCAGTATTGCCCCTCCGACAGTGCAGCACTCCCTCAGTACTGACCCTCCGACAGTGCAGCACTCCCTCAGTACTGACATTCTGACAGTGCAGCACTCCCTCAGTACTGACCCTCCGACAGTGCAGCACTCCCTCAGTACTGACCCTCCGACAGTGCAGCACTCCCTCAGTACTGACATTCTGACAGTGCAAACCTCCGACAGTGCAAACCTCCCTCAGTATTGCCCCTCCGACAGTGCAGCACTCCCTCAGTATTGCCCCTCCGACAGTGCAGCACTCCCTCAGTACTGACATTCTGACAGTGCAGCACTCCCTCAGTATTGCCCCTCCGACAGTGCAGCACTCCCTCAGTACTGACCCTCCGACAGTGCAGCACTCCCTCAGTCCTGACATTCTGACAGTGCAGCACTCCCTCAGTATTGCCCCTCCGACAGTGCAGCACTCCCTCAGTACTGCCCCTCCGACAGTGCAGCACTCCCTCTGTACTGACCCTCCGACAGTGCAGCACTCTCTCAGTACTGACCCTCCGACAGTGCAGCACTCCCTCAGTACTGACCCTCCGACAGTGCAGCACTCCCTCAGTACTGACCCTCCGACAGTGCAGCACTCCCTCAGTACTGACCCTCCGACAGTGCAGCACTCCCTCAGTACTGACCCTCTGTCAGTGCAGCACTCCCTCAGTACTGACCCTCCGACAGTGCAGCACTCCCTCAGTACTGACCCTCCGACAGTGCAACCCTCACTCAGTATTGCCCCTCCGACAGTGCAGCACTCCCTCAGTATTGCCCCTCCGACAGTGCAGCACTCCCTCAGTACTGACCCTCCGACAGTGCAGCACTCCCTCAGTACTGACCCTCCGACAGTGTAGCACTCCCTCAGTACTGACCCTCCGACAGTGCAGCACTCCCTCAGTACTGACCCTCCGACAGTGCAACCCTCACTCAGTATTGCCCCTCCGACAGTGCAGCACTCCCTCAGTATTGCCCCTCCGACAGTGCAGCACTCCCTCAGTACTGACCCTCCGACAGTGCAGCTCTCCCTCAGTACTGACCCTCCGACAGTGCAGCACTCCCTCAGTACTGACCCTCCGACAGTGCAGCACTCCCTCAGTACTGACCCTCCGATAGTGTAGCTCTCCCTCAGTACTGACATTCTGACAGTGCAGCACTCCCTCAGTATTGACCCTCCGACAGTGCAGCACTCCCTCAGTACTGACCCTCCGACAGTGCAGCAATCCCTCAGTACTGACATTCTGACAGTGCAGCACTCCCTCAGTATTGACTCTCCGACAGTGCAGCACTCCCTCAGTACTGACCCTCCGACAGTGCAGCACTCCCTCAGTATTGACCCTCCAACAGTGCAGCACTCCCTCAGTACTGACCCTCCGACAGTGCAACCCTCCCTCAGTATTGCCCCTCCGACAGTGCAGCACTCCCTCAGTACTGACCCTCCGACAGTGCAGCACTCCCTCAGTATTGACCCTCCGACAGTGCAGCGCTCCCTCAGTGCTGACCCTCCGACAGTGCAGCACTCCCTCAGTACTGACCCTCCGACAGTGCAGCACTCCCTCAGTACTGACCCTCCGACAGTGTAGCACTCCCTCAGTACTGACCCTCCGACAGTGCAGCACTCCCTCAGTACTGACCCTCCGACAGTGTAGCACTCCCTCAGTACTGACCCTCCGACAGTGCAGCACTCCCTCAGTACTGACCCTCCGACAGTGCAGCACTCCCTCAGTACTGACCCTCCGACAGTGTAGCACTCCCTCAGTATTGCCCCTCCGTCAGTGCAGCACTCCCTCAGTACTGACCCTCCGACAGTGTAGCACTCCCTCAGTACTGACCCTCCGACAGTGCAGCACTCCCTCAGTACTGACATTCTGACAGTGCAGCACTCCCTCAGTATTGCCCCTCCGACAGTGCAGCACTCCCTCAGTATTGACCCTCCGACAGTGTAGCACTCCCTCAGTATTGACCCTCCAACAGTGCAAACCTCCCTCAGTATTGCCACTCCGACAGTGCAGCACTCCCTCAGTATTGACCCTCCGACAGTGCAGCACTCCCTCAGTATTGCCCCTCCGACAGTGCAGCACTCCCTCAGTACTGACATTCTGACAGTGCAGCACTCCCTCAGTATTGACCCTCCGACAGTGCAAACCTCCCTCAGTATTGCCCCTCCGACAGTGCAGCACTCTCTCAGTATTGCCCCTCCGACAGTGCAGCACTCCCTCAGTACTGACATTATGACAGTGCAGCACTCCCTCAGTATTGCCCCTCCGACAGTGCAGCACTCCCTCAGTACTGACCCTCCGACAGTGCAGCACTCCCTCAGTACTGACATTCTGACAGTGCAGCACTCCCTCAGTACTGACCCTCCGACAGTGCAGCACTCCCTCAGTACTGACCCTCCGACAGTGCAGCACTCCCTCAGTACTGACATTCTGACAGTGCAAACCTCCGACAGTGCAAACCTCCCTCAGTATTGCCCCTCCGACAGTGCAGCACTCCCTCAGTATTGCCCCTCCGACAGTGCAGCACTCCCTCAGTACTGACATTCTGACAGTGCAGCACTCCCTCAGTATTGCCCCTCCGACAGTGCAGCACTCCCTCAGTACTGACCCTCCGACAGTGCAGCACTCCCTCAGTCCTGACATTCTGACAGTGCAGCACTCCCTCAGTATTGCCCCTCCGACAGTGCAGCACTCCCTCAGTACTGCCCCTCCGACAGTGCAGCACTCCCTCTGTACTGACCCTCCGACAGTGCAGCACTCTCTCAGTACTGACCCTCCGACAGTGCAGCACTCCCTCAGTACTGACCCTCCGACAGTGCAGCACTCCCTCAGTACTGACCCTCCGACAGTGCAGCACTCCCTCAGTACTGACCCTCCGACAGTGCAGCACTCCCTCAGTACTGACCCTCTGTCAGTGCAGCACTCCCTCAGTACTGACCCTCCGACAGTGCAGCACTCCCTCAGTACTGACCCTCCGACAGTGCAACCCTCACTCAGTATTGCCCCTCCGACAGTGCAGCACTCCCTCAGTATTGCCCCTCCGACAGTGCAGCACTCCCTCAGTACTGACCCTCCGACAGTGCAGCACTCCCTCAGTACTGACCCTCCGACAGTGTAGCACTCCCTCAGTACTGACCCTCCGACAGTGCAGCACTCCCTCAGTACTGACCCTCCGACAGTGCAACCCTCACTCAGTATTGCCCCTCCGACAGTGCAGCACTCCCTCAGTATTGCCCCTCCGACAGTGCAGCACTCCCTCAGTACTGACCCTCCGACAGTGCAGCTCTCCCTCAGTACTGACCCTCCGACAGTGCAGCACTCCCTCAGTACTGACCCTCCGACAGTGCAGCACTCCCTCAGTACTGACCCTCCGATAGTGTAGCTCTCCCTCAGTACTGACATTCTGACAGTGCAGCACTCCCTCAGTATTGACCCTCCGACAGTGCAGCACTCCCTCAGTACTGACCCTCCGACAGTGCAGCAATCCCTCAGTACTGACATTCTGACAGTGCAGCACTCCCTCAGTATTGACTCTCCGACAGTGCAGCACTCCCTCAGTACTGACCCTCCGACAGTGCAGCACTCCCTCAGTATTGACCCTCCAACAGTGCAGCACTCCCTCAGTACTGACCCTCCGACAGTGCAACCCTCCCTCAGTATTGCCCCTCCGACAGTGCAGCACTCCCTCAGTACTGACCCTCCGACAGTGCAGCACTCCCTCAGTATTGACCCTCCGACAGTGTAGCACTCCCTCAGTATTGACCCTCCAACAGTGCAAACCTCCCTCAGTATTGCCACTCCGACAGTGCAGCACTCCCTCAGTATTGACCCTCCGACAGTGCAGCACTCCCTCAGTATTGCCCCTCCGACAGTGCAGCACTCCCTCAGTACTGACATTCTGACAGTGCAGCACTCCCTCAGTATTGACCCTCCGACAGTGCAAACCTCCCTCAGTATTGCCCCTCCGACAGTGCAGCACTCTCTCAGTATTGCCCCTCCGACAGTGCAGCACTCCCTCAGTACTGACATTATGACAGTGCAGCACTCCCTCAGTATTGCCCCTCCGACAGTGCAGCACTCCCTCAGTACTGACCCTCCGACAGTGCAGCACTCCCTCAGTACTGACATTCTGACAGTGCAGCACTCCCTCAGTACTGACCCTCCGACAGTGCAGCACTCCCTCAGTACTGACCCTCCGACAGTGCAGCACTCCCTCAGTACTGACATTCTGACAGTGCAAACCTCCGACAGTGCAAACCTCCCTCAGTATTGCCCCTCCGACAGTGCAGCACTCCCTCAGTATTGCCCCTCCGACAGTGCAGCACTCCCTCAGTACTGACATTCTGACAGTGCAGCACTCCCTCAGTATTGCCCCTCCGACAGTGCAGCACTCCCTCAGTACTGACCCTCCGACAGTGCAGCACTCCCTCAGTCCTGACATTCTGACAGTGCAGCACTCCCTCAGTATTGCCCCTCCGACAGTGCAGCACTCCCTCAGTACTGCCCCTCCGACAGTGCAGCACTCCCTCTGTACTGACCCTCCGACAGTGCAGCACTCTCTCAGTACTGACCCTCCGACAGTGCAGCACTCCCTCAGTACTGACCCTCCGACAGTGCAGCACTCCCTCAGTACTGACCCTCCGACAGTGCAGCACTCCCTCAGTACTGACCCTCCGACAGTGCAGCACTCCCTCAGTACTGACCCTCTGTCAGTGCAGCACTCCCTCAGTACTGACCCTCCGACAGTGCAGCACTCCCTCAGTACTGACCCTCCGACAGTGCAACCCTCACTCAGTATTGCCCCTCCGACAGTGCAGCACTCCCTCAGTATTGCCCCTCCGACAGTGCAGCACTCCCTCAGTACTGACCCTCCGACAGTGCAGCACTCCCTCAGTACTGACCCTCCGACAGTGTAGCACTCCCTCAGTACTGACCCTCCGACAGTGCAGCACTCCCTCAGTACTGACCCTCCGACAGTGCAACCCTCACTCAGTATTGCCCCTCCGACAGTGCAGCACTCCCTCAGTATTGCCCCTCCGACAGTGCAGCACTCCCTCAGTACTGACCCTCCGACAGTGCAGCTCTCCCTCAGTACTGACCCTCCGACAGTGCAGCACTCCCTCAGTACTGACCCTCCGACAGTGCAGCACTCCCTCAGTACTGACCCTCCGATAGTGTAGCTCTCCCTCAGTACTGACATTCTGACAGTGCAGCACTCCCTCAGTATTGACCCTCCGACAGTGCAGCACTCCCTCAGTACTGACCCTCCGACAGTGCAGCAATCCCTCAGTACTGACATTCTGACAGTGCAGCACTCCCTCAGTATTGACTCTCCGACAGTGCAGCACTCCCTCAGTACTGACCCTCCGACAGTGCAGCACTCCCTCAGTATTGACCCTCCAACAGTGCAGCACTCCCTCAGTACTGACCCTCCGACAGTGCAACCCTCCCTCAGTATTGCCCCTCCGACAGTGCAGCACTCCCTCAGTACTGACCCTCCGACAGTGCAGCACTCCCTCAGTATTGACCCTCCGACAGTGCAGCGCTCCCTCAGTGCTGACCCTCCGACAGTGCAGCACTCCCTCAGTACTGACCCTCCGACAGTGCAGCACTCCCTCAGTACTGACCCTCCGACAGTGTAGCACTCCCTCAGTACTGACCCTCCGACAGTGCAGCACTCCCTCAGTACTGACCCTCCGACAGTGTAGCACTCCCTCAGTACTGACCCTCCGACAGTGCAGCACTCCCTCAGTACTGACCCTCCGACAGTGTAGCACTCCCTCAGTACTGACCCTCCGACAGTACAGCACTCCCTCAGTATTGCCCCTCCGACAGTGCAGCACTCCCTCAGTACTGACCCTCTGACAGTGCAACCCTCCCTCAGTATTGACCCTCCGACAGTGTAGCACTCCCTCAGTACTGGCCCTCCGACAGTGCAGCACTCCCTCAGTACTGACCCTCCGACAGTGTAGCACTCCCTCAGTACTGACCCTCCGACAGTGCAGCACTCCCTCAGTACTGACCCTCCGACAGTGCAGCACTCCCTCAGTACTGACCCTCCGACAGTGCAGCACTCCCTCAGTACTGACCCTCCGACAGTGCAGCACTCCCTCAGTACTGACCCTCCGACAGTGCAGCACTCCCTCAGTACTGACATTCTGTCAGTGCAGCACTCCCTCAGTCCTGACCCTCCGACAGTGTAGCACTCCCTCAGTACTGACCCTCCGACAGTGTAGCTCTCCCTCAGTACTGACCCTCCGACAGTGTAGCTCTCCCTCAGTACTGACCCTCCGACAGTGCAGCACTCCCTCAGTCCTGACCCTCCGACAGTGCAGCACTCCCTCAGTACTGACATTCTGACAGTGCAGCACTCCCTCAGTATTGACCCTCCGACAGTGCAACCCTCCCTCAGTATTGCCCCTCCGACAGTGCAGCACTCCCTGAGTATTGACCCCGACAGTGCAACCCTCCCTCAGTATTGCCCCTCCGACAGTGCAGCACTCCCTCAGTCCTGACCCTCCGACAGTGCAGCACTCCCTCAGTACTGACCCTCCGATAGTGCAGCACTCCCTCAGTACTGACCCTCCGACAGTGCAGCACTCCCTCAGTCCTGACCCTCCGACAGTGCAGCACTCCCTCAGTACTAACCCTCCGACAGTGCAGCACTCCCTCAGTACTGACCCTCCGACAGTGCAGCACTCCCTCAGTACTGACCCTCCGACAGTGCAGCACTCCCTCAGTACTGACCCTCCGACAGTGCAGCACTCCCTCAGTACTGACCCTCCGACAGTGTAGCACTCCCTCAGTGCTGACCCTCCGACAGTGCAGCACTCCCTCAGTACTGACCCTCCGACAGTGTCGCACTCCCTCAGTACTGACCCTCCGACAGTGCAACCCTCCCTCAGTATTGCCCCTCCGACAGTGCAGCACTCCCTCAGTATTGCCCCTCCGACAGTGCAGCACTCCCTCAGTACTGACCCTCCGACAGTGCAGCACTCCCTCAGTACTGACCCTCCGACAGTGTAGCACTCCCTCAGTACTGACCCTCCGACAGTGTAGCACTCCCTCAGTACTGACCCTCCGACAGTGCAGCACTCCCTCAGTACTGACCCTCCGACAGTGCAGCACTCCCTCAGTACTGACCCTCCGACAGTGCAGCACTCCCTCAGTACTGACCCTCCGACAGTGCAGCACTCCCTCAGTCCTGACCCTCCGACAGTGCAGCACTCCCTCAGTATTGACCCTCCGACAGTGTAGCTCTCCCTCAGTACTGACCCTCCGACAGTGCAGCACTCCCTCAGTCCTGACCCTCCGACAGTGCAGCACTCCCTCAGTACTGACCCTCCGACAGTGCAGCACACCCTCAGTACTAACATTCTGACAGTGCAGCACTCCCTCAGTATTGACCCTCCGACAGTGCAACCCTCCCTCAGTATTGCCCCTCCGACAGTGCAGCACTCCCTCAGTATTGACCCTCCGACAGTGCAACCATCCCTCAGTATTGCCCCTCCGACAGTGCAGCACTCCCTCAGTACTGACCCTCCGACAGTGCAGCACTCCCTCAGTACTGACCCTCCGACAGTGCAACCCTCCCTCAGTACTGACCCTCCGACAGTGCAGCACTCCCTCAGTACTGACCCTCCGACAGTGCAGCACTCCCTCAGTACTGACCCTCCGACTGTGCAGCACTCCCTCAGTATTGCCCTTCCGACTGTGCAGCACTCCCTCAGTACTGACATTCTGACAGTGCAGCACTCCCTCAGTATTGACCCTCCAACAGTGCAACCCTCCCTCAGTATTGCCCCTCCAACAGTGCTGCACTCCCTCAGTATTGACCCCGACAGTGCCACCCTCCATCAGTATTGCCCCTCCGACAGTGCAGCACTCCCTCAGTATTGCCCCTCCGACAGTGCAGCACTCCCTCAGTACTGACCCTCCGACAGTGTAGCACTCCCTCAGTACTGACCCTCCGACAGTGCAGCACTCCCTCAGTACTGACCCTCCGACAGTGCAGCACTCCCTCAGTACTGACCCTCCGACAGTGTAGCACTCCCTCAGTACTGACCCTCCGCCAGTGCAACACTCCCTCAGTACTGACCCTCCGACAGTGCAGCACTCCCTCAGTACTGACCCTCCAATAGTGTAGCACCATCTCAGGACTGACATTCTGACAGTGCAGTACTCCCTCAGTATTGACCCTCCGACAGTGCAGCACTCCCTCAGTACTGACCCTCCGACAATGCAGCACTCCCTCAGTACTGACATTCTGACAGTGCAGCACTCCCTCAGTACTGACCCTCCGACAGTGCAGCACTCCCTCAGTACTGACATTCTGACAGTGCAGCACTCCCTCAGTATTGACCCTCCGACAGTGCAGCACTCCCTCAGTACTGACCCTCCGACAGTGCAGCACTCCCTCAGTCCTGACCCTCCGACAGTGCAGCACTCCCTCAGTACTGACCCTCCGACAGTGCAGCACTCCCTCAGTACTGACATTCTGACAGTGCAGCACTCCCTCAGTACTGACATTCTGACAGTGCAGCACTCCCTCAGTACTGACATTCTGACAGTGCAGCACTCCCTCAGTGCTGCCCCTCCGACAGTGCGGCACTCCCTCAGCACTGACCCTCCGACAGTCCGACACTCCCTCAGCACCTACCGTCCGACAGTGCTGAACTCTCTCAGTCCTGACCCTCCGACAATGCAGAACTCCCTCAGTCCTGCCCCTCCGACTGTGCAGCACTCCATCAGTGCTGCCCCTCTGACAATGGAGCGCTCCCTCAGTACTGCCCCTCGACAATGCAGAACTCTCTCAGTCCTGACCCTCCGACAATGCAGCACTCCCTCAGCACTGACCCTCCAACAGTGCGACACTCCCTCAGCACTGACCCTCCGACAGTGCAACGCTCCCTCAGTACTGACCCTCTGAAATGCAGCACTCTCTCAGTACTGACCCTCCGACAGTGCAGAACTTTCTCAGTCCTGATTCTCCGACAGTCCGGCACTCCCTCAGTCCTGCCACTCCGACAATGCAGCCCCCAAACCCCCTTACCTGCTCTCCCTCCCCTGATAGTGTGACATATCCCAGGAGAAAACGTAATTGTTGCAGACTGAATCAGTGGTGCAGCAGATATGGGAAGATGGGTTTGCTCTGTGTTCATGTTAATCTGTGTTGTGGAATGTAAGTCAAGGTCAGCTCTAACCCAGGATCATTCTTTGTCTCTCAGGTATTCCCATTCCCCCGTCCCGCCGCCTCACCATGAAGGATGTTTACTTGGAGGGTAAACCCAGGTTTGATGTCATAAAAGCCCATTTTATTAAAGAAGGGCGGCTGGAGGAAGATGCAGCCATCAAGATTATTGAGGATGGAGCTGCAATCTTTCGCAAGGAACGCACACTGATTGAAGTGGACGCCCCCATCACAGGTCTGATCTGCTGCTGATGGAATAGCTCCCCTCTCCCTTCCCCCCGCTCCCCTCTCCCTTCCCCCGCTCCCCTCTCCCTTCCCCCCGCTCCCCTCTCCCTTCCCCCCACTCCCTTCCCCCCGCTCCCCTCTCCCTTCCCCCCGCTCCCCCTCCCTTCCCCCCGCTCCCCGCTGCCCTCTCCCTTCCCCCCGCTCCCCTCTCCCTTCCCCCCGCTCCCCTCTCCCTTCCCCCCGCTCCCCTCTCCCTTCCCCCCGCTCCCCTCTCCCTTCCCCCCGCTCCCCTCTCCCTTCCCCCCTCTCCCTTCCCCCCGCTCCCCTCTCCCTTCCCCCCTCTCCCCTCTCCCTTCCCCCCGCTCCCCTCTCCCTTCCCCCCGCTCCCCTCTCCCTTCCCCCCGCTCCCCTCTCCCTTCCCCCCGCTCCCCTCTCCCTTCCCCCCACTCCCTTCCCCTGCTCCCCTCTCCCTTCCCCCCGCTCCCCTCTCCCTTCCCCCCGCTCCCCTCTCCCTTCCCCCCACTCCCTTCCCCTGCTCCCCTCTCCCTTCCCCCCGCTCCCCTCTCCCTTCCCCCGCTCCCCTCTCCCTTCCCCCCGCTCCCCTCTCCCTTCCCCCCACTCCCTTCCCCTGCTCCCCTCTCCCTTCCCCCCGCTCCCCTCTCCCTTCCCCCCGCTACCCTCTCCCTTCCCCCCGCTCCCCTCTCCCTTCCCCCCGCTCCCCTCTCCCTTCCCCCCACTCCCCTCTCCCTTCCCCCCACTCCCCTCTCCCTTCCCCCCGCTCCCCTCTCCCTTCCCCCCGCTCCCCTCTCCCTTCCCCCCGCTCCCCTCTCCCTTCCCCCCGCTCCCCTCTCCCTTCCCCCGCTCCCCTCTCCCTTCCCCCCGCTCCCCTCTCCCTTCCCCCCACTCCCTTCCCCTGCTCCCCTCTCCCTTCCCCCCGCTCCCCTCTCCCTTCCCCCCGCTCCCCTCTCCCTTCCCCCCACTCCCCTCTCCCTTCCCCCCACTCCCCTCTCCCTTCCCCCCGCTCCCCTCTCCCTTCCCCCCGCTCCCCTCTCCCTTCCCCCCGCTCCCCTCTCCCTTCCCCCCGCTCCCCTCTCCCTTCCCCCGCTCCCCTCTCCCTTCCCCCCGCTCCCCTCTCCCTTCCCCCCACTCCCTTCCCCTGCTCCCCTCTCCCTTCCCCCCGCTCCCCTCTCCCTTCCCCCCGCTCCCCTCTCCCTTCCCCCCACTCCCTTCCCCTGCTCCCCTCTCCCTTCCCCCCGCTCCCCTCTCCCTTCCCCCGCTCCCCTCTCCCTTCCCCCCGCTCCCCTCTCCCTTCCCCCCACTCCCTTCCCCTGCTCCCCTCTCCCTTCCCCCCGCTCCCCTCTCCCTTCCCCCCGCTCCCCTCTCCCTTCCCCCCACTCCCTTCCCCTGCTCCCCTCTCCCTTCCCCCCGCTCCCCTCTCCCTTCCCCCCGCTCCCCTCTCCCTTCCCCCCACTCCCTTCCCCTGCTCCCCTCTCCCTTCCCCCCGCTCCCCTCTCCCTTCCCCCCGCTCCCCTCTCCCTTCCCCCCACTCCCTTCCCCTGCTCCCCTCTCCCTTCCCCCCGCTCCCCTCTCCCTTCCCCCCGCTCCCCTCTCCCTTCCCCCCGCTCCCCTCTCCCTTCCCCCGCTCCCCTCTCCCTTCCCCCCGCTCCCCTCTCCCTTCCCCCCACTCCCTTCCCCTGCTCCCCTCTCCCTTCCCCCCGCTCCCCTCTCCCTTCCCCCCGCTCCCCTCTCCCTTCCCCCCACTCCCTTCCCCTGCTCCCCTCTCCCTTCCCCCCGCTCCCCTCTCCCTTCCCCCGCTCCCCTCTCCCTTCCCCCCACTCCCTTCCCCTGCTCCCCTCTCCCTTCCCCCCGCTCCCCTCTCCCTTCCCCCCGCTCCCCTCTCCCTTCCCCCCGCTCCCCTCTCCCTTCCCCCCACTCCCTTCCCCTGCTCCCCTCTCCCTTCCCCCCGCTCCCCTCTCCCTTCCCCCCACTCCCTTCCCCTGCTCCCCTCTCCCTTCCCCCCGCTCCCCTCTCCCTTCCCCCCGCTCCCCTCTCCCTTCCCCCCGCTCCCCTCTCCCTTCCCCCCACTCCCTTCCCCTGCTCCCCTCTCCCTTCCCCCCGCTCCCCTCTCCCTTCCCCCCGCTCCCCTCTCCCTTCCCCCCCTCCCCTCTCCCTTCCCCCGCTCCCCTCTCCCTTCCCCCCGCTCCCCTCTCCCTTCCCCCCGCTCCCCTCTCCCTTCCCCCCTCTCCCCTCTCCCTTCCCCCCGCTCCCCTCTCCCTTCCCCCCGCTCCCCTCTCCCTTCCCCCCGCTCCCCTCTCCCTTCCCCCCGCTCCCCTCTCCCTTCCCCCCGCTCCCCTCTCCCTTCCCCCCTCTCCCTTCCCCCCGCTCCCCTCTCCCTTCCCCCCGCTCCCCTCTCCCTTCCCCCCGCTCCCCTCTCCCTTCCCCCCGCTCCCCTCTCCCTTCCCCCCTCTCCCTTCCCCCCGCTCCCCTCTCCCTTCCCCCCGCTCCCCTCTCCCTTCCCCCGCTCCCCTCTCCCTTCCCCCCGCTCCCCTCTCCCTTCCCCCGCTCCCCTCTCCCTTCCCCCCTCTCCCTTCCCCCCGCTCCCCTCTCCCTTCCCCCCGCTCCCCTCTCCCTTCCCCCCGCTCCCCTCTCCCTTCCCCCCGCTCCCCTCTCCCTTCCCCCCGCTCCCCTCTCCCTTCCCCCCGCTCCCCTCTCCCTTCCCCCCTCTCCCTTCCCCCCGCTCCCCTCTCCCTTCCCCCCGCTCCCCTCTCCCTTCCCCCCGCTCCCCTCTCCCTTCCCCCCCTCCCCTCTCCCTTCCCCCCGCTCCCCTCTCCCTTCCCCCGCTCCCCTCTCCCTTCCCCCCGCTCCCCTCTCCCTTCCCCCCGCTCCCCTCTCCCTTCCCCCCTCTCCCTTCCCCCCGCTCCCCTCTCCCTTCCCCCCGCTCCCCTCTCCCTTCCCCCCTCTCCCTTCCCCCCGCTCCCCTCTCCCTTCCCCCCGCTCCCCTCTCCCTTCCCCCCGCTCCCCTCTCCCTTCCCCCCGCTCCCCTCTCCCTTCCCCCCGCTCCCCTCTCCCTTCCCCCCACTCCCTTCCCCTGCTCCCCTCTCCCTTCCCCCCGCTCCCCTCTCCCTTCCCCCCACTCCCTTCCCCTGCTCCCCTCTCCCTTCCCCCCGCTCCCCTCTCCCTTCCCCCGCTCCCCTCTCCCTTCCCCCCGCTCCCCTCTCCCTACCCCCCACTCCCTTCCCCTGCTCCCCTCTCCCTTCCCCCCGCTCCCCTCTCCCTTCCCCCCGCTCCCCTCTCCCTTCCCCCCGCTCCCCTCTCCCTTCCCCCCTCTCCCTTCCCCCGCTCCCCTCTCCCTTCCCCCCTCTCCCCTCTCCCTTCCCCCCTCTCCCCTCTCCCTTCCCCCCGCTCCCCTCTCCCTTCCCCCGCTCCCCTCTCCCTTCCCCCCGCTCCCCTCTCCCTTCCCCCCACTCCCTTCCCCTGCTCCCCTCTCCCTTCCCCCCGCTCCCCTCTCCCTTCCCCCGCTCCCCTCTCCCTTCCCCCCGCTCCCCTCTCCCTTCCCCCCACTCCCTTCCCCTGCTCCCCTCTCCCTTCCCCCCGCTCCCCTCTCCCTTCCCCCCGCTCCCCTCTCCCTTCCCCCCGCTCCCCTCTCCCTTCCCCCCTCTCCCTTCCCCCCGCTCCCCTCTCCCTTCCCCCCTCTCCCCTCTCCCTTCCCCCCGCTCCCCTCTCCCTTCCCCCCGCTCCCCTCTCCCTTCCCCCCGCTCCCCTCTCCCTTCCCCCCTCTCCCTTCCCCCCGCTCCCCTCTCCCTTCCCCCCTCTCCCCTCTCCCTTCCCCCCGCTCCCCTCTCCCTTCCCCCCGCTCCCCTCTCCCTTCCCCCCGCTCCCCTCTCCCTTCCCCCCGCTCCCCTCTCCCTTCCCCCCACTCCCTTCCCCTGCTCCCCTCTCCCTTCCCCCCGCTCCCCTCTCCCTTCCCCCGCTCCCCTCTCCCTTCCCCCCGCTCCCCTCTCCCTACCCCCCACTCCCTTCCCCTGCTCCCCTCTCCCTTCCCCCCGCTCCCCTCTCCCTTCCCCCCGCTCCCCTCTCCCTTCCCCCCGCTCCCCTCTCCCTTCCCCCTCTCTCCCTTCCCCCCGCTCCCCTCTCCCTTCCCCCCTCTCCCCTCTCCCTTCCCCCCTCTCCCCTCTCCCTTCCCCCCGCTCCCCTCTCCCTTCCCCCGCTCCCCTCTCCCTTCCCCCCGCTCCCCTCTCCCTTCCCCCCACTCCCTTCCCCTGCTCCCCTCTCCCTTCCCCCCGCTCCCCTCTCC
>NC_090417.1:19056284-19108007 GCF_036365525.1 Heterodontus francisci
AGAGAAGGTGAAGGGGGAGAGAGAGAGAGAGAGAGAGAAGGTGAAGGGGGAGAGAGAGAGAGAGAGAGAGAGAGAGAGAGAGAAGGTGAAGGGGGAGAGAGAGAGAGAAGGTGAAGGGGGAGAGAGAGAGAGAGAGAGAGAGAGAGAGAAGGTGAAGGGGGAGAGAGAGAGAGAAGGTGAAGGGGGAGAGAGAGAGAGAGAGAGAGAGAGAAGGTGAAGGGGGGAGATAGAGAGAGAGAGAGAGAGAAGGTGAAGGGGGGGTGAGAGAGAGAAGGTGAAGGGGGGGGGAGAGAGAGAGAGAGAGAGAGAAGGTGAAGGGCGGGAGAGAGAGAGAGAGAGAGAGAGAGAGAGAGAGAAGGTGAAGGTGAAGGGGGGGAAGAGAGAGAGAGTGAAGGGGGAGAGAGAGAGTGAGTGAAGGGGGCGAGAGAGAGTGAGTGAAGGGGGCGAGAGAGAGTGAGTGAAGGGGGCGAGAGAGAGTGAGTGAAGGGGGCGAGAGAGAGTGAGTGAAGGGGGCGAGAGAGAGTGAGTGAAGGGGGCGAGAGAGAGTGAGTGAAGGGGGCGAGAGAGAGTGAGTGAAGGGGGCGAGAGAGAGTGAGTGAAGGGGGCGAGAGAGAGTGAGTGAAGGGGGCGAGAGAGAGTGGGTGAAGGGGGAGAGGGAGAGAGGGTGAAGGGGGAGAGAGAGAGAAGGTGAAGGGGAGAGAGAGAAGGTGAAGGGGAGAGAGAGAGAAGGTGAAGGGGAGAGAGAGAGAAGGTGAAGGGGAGAGAGAGAGAAGGTGAAGGGGAGAGAGAGAGAAGGTGAAGGGGAGAGAGAGAGATGGTGAAGGGGAGAGAGAGAGAGAGATGGTGAAGGGGAGAGAGAGAGAGAGATGGTGAAGGGGAGAGAGAGAGAGAGATGGTGAAGGGGAGAGAGAGAGAGAGATGGTGAAGGGGAGAGAGAGAGAGAGATGGTGAAGGGGAGAGAGAGAGAGAGAGATGGTGAAGGGGAGAGAGAGAGAGAGATGGTGAAGGGGAGAGAGAGAGAGAGATGGTGAAGGGGAGAGAGAGAGAGAGATGGTGAAGGGGAGAGAGAGAGTGAGATGGTGAAGGGGAGAGAGAGAGAGAGATGGTGAAGGGGGAGAGAGAGATGGTGAAAGGGGGAGAGAGAGAAGGTGAAAGGGGGAGAGAGAGAGAAGGTGAAAGGGGGAGAGAGAGAGAGAAGGTGAAAGGGGGAGAGAGAGAGAAGGTGAAAGGGGGAGAGAGAGAGAAGGTGAAAGGGGAGAGAGAGAGAAGGTGAAAGGGGGAGAGAGAGAGAAGGTGAAAGGGGGAGAGAGAGAGAAGGTGAAAGGGGGAGAGAGAGAGAAGGTGAAAGGGGGAGAGAGAGAGAAGGTGAAAGGGGGAGAGAGAGAGAGAAGGTGAAAGGGGGAGAGAGAGAGAAGGTGAAAGGGGGAGAGAGAGAGAAGGTGAAAGGGGGAGAGAGAGAGAAGGTGAAAGGGGGAGAGAGAGAGAAGGTGAAGGGGGAGAGAGAGAGAGAGAGAGAAGGTGAAGGGGGAGAGAGAGAGAGAGAGAGAAGGTGAAGGGGGGAGAGAGAGAGAGAGAGAAGGTGAAGGGGGAGAGAGAGAGAGAGAGAGAAGGTGAAGGGGGAGAGAGAGAGAGAGAAGGTGAAGGGGAGAGAGAGAGAGAGAGAGAAGGTGAAGGGGGAGAGAGAGAGAGAGAAGGTGAAGGGGGAGAGAGAGAGAGAGAGAGAAGGTGAAGGGGGAGAGAGAGAGAGAGAGAGAAGGTGAAGGGGGAGAGAGAGAGAGAGAAGGTGAAGGTGAAGGGGGAGAGAGTGAGAGAGAGAGAGAAGGTGAAGGGGGAGAGAGAGAAGGTGAAGGGGGAGAGAGAGAGAGAGAGAGAAGGTGAAGGTGAAGGGGAGAGAGAGAGAGAGAGAGAGAGAAGGTGAAGGGGGAGAGAGAGAGAGAGAGAGAGAGAGAGAGAGAGAAGGTGAAGGGGAGAGAGAAGATGAAGGGGAGAGAGAGAGAGAGAAGGTGAACGGGGAGAGAGTGAGAGAGAGAGAGAAGGTGAAGGGGGAGAGAGAGTGAGAGAGAGAGAGAAGGTGAAGGGGGAGAGAGAGAGAGAGAGAGAGAGAGAGAAGGTGAAGGGGGAGAGAGAGAGAGAGAAGGTGAAGGGGGAGAGAGAGAGAGAGAGAGAGAGAGAGAAGGTGAAGGGGGGGAGAGAGAGAGAGAGAGAGAGAGAGAAGGTGAAGGGGGGGAGAGAGAGAGAGAGAGAGAGAAGGTGAAGGGGGGGAGAGAGAGAGAGAGAGAGAGAGAAGGTGAAGGTGAAGGGGGGGAGAGAGAGAGAGAGAGAGAAGGTGAAGGGGGAGAGAGAGAGAGAAGGTGAAGGGGAGAGAGAGAGAGAGAGAGAGAGAGAGAAGGTGAAGGGGGAGAGAGAGAGAGAGAAGGTGAAGGGGAGAGAGAGAGAGAGAAGGTGAACGGGGAGAGAGAAGGTGAAGGGAGAGAGAGAAGGTGATGGGGGAGAGAGAGAGAGAGAGAGAGAGAAGGTGAAGGGGGAGAGGGAGAGAGAGAGAAGGTGAAGGGGGAGAGAGAGAGAGAAGGTGAAGGGGAGAGAGAGAGAGAAGGTGAAGGGGGAGAGAGAGAGAGAGAGAGAGAGAGAGAGAAGGTGAAGGGGGGGAGAGAGAGAGAGAGAGAGAGAGAGAAGGTGAAGGGGGGGAGAGAGAGAGAAGGTGAAGGGGGGGAGAGAGAGAGAGAGAGAGAGAGAGAGAAGGTGAAGGGGGGGAGAGAGAGAGAGAGAGAGAGAGAGAGAGAAGGTGAAGGTGAAGGGGGGGGTGAGAGAGAGAGAGAGAGAAGGTGAAGGGGGAGAGAGAGAGAGAAGGTGAAGGGGGAGAGAGAGAGAGAGAAGGTGAAGGGGTGGAGAGAGAGAGAGAGAGAGAAGGTGAAGGGGGAGGAGAGAGAGAGAGAGAGAGAGAGAGAAGGTGAAGGGGAGAGAGAGAGAAGGTGAAGGGGGAGAGAGAGAAGGTGAAGGGGGAGAGAGAGAGAGAGAGAGAATGTGAAGGGGGAGAGAGAGAGAGAGAATGTGAAGGGGGAGAGAGAGAGAGAGAGAGAGAAGGTGAAGGGGGGAGAGAGAGAGAGAGAGAGAGAGAGAGAGGGTGAAGGGGGAGAGAGAGAGAGAGAGAAGGTGAAGGGGGAGAGGGAGGGAGAGAGAGAGAGAGAGAGAGAGAGAGAGAGAGAGAAGGTGAAGGGGGAGAGAGAGAGAGAGAGAAGGTGAAGGGGGAGAGAGAGAGAGAGAAGGTGGAGGGGGAGGGAGAGAGAGAGGTGAAGGGAGAGAGAGAGAGAGGTGAAGGGAGAGAGAGAGAGAAGGTGAAGGGAGAGAGAGAGAGGTGAAGGAGAGAGAGAGAGAAGGTGAAGGGAGAGAGAGAGAGAAGGTGAAGGGGGGGAAGAGAGAGAGAGTGAGAGAGAGAGAGAAGGTGAAGGGGGAGAGAGAGAGAGAGAGAGTGAAGGGGAGAGAGAGAGAGAGAGGGTGAAGGGGGAGGGGGGAGGGAGAGAGAGAGGGTGAAGGGGGAGGGAGAGAGAGAGGGTGAAGGGGGAGGAGAGAGAGAGGGTGAAGGGGGAGGGAGAGAGAGGGTGAAGGGGGAGGGAGAGAGAGAGGGTGAAGGGGGAGGGAGAGAGAGAGGGTGAAGGGGGAGGGAGAGAGAGAGGGTGAAGGGGGAGGGAGAGAGAGAAGGTGAAGGGGGAGGGAGAGAGAGAGAGAAGGTGAAGGGGGAGGGGGAGAGAGAGAGAAGGTGAAGGGGGAGGGAGAGAGAGAAGGTGAAGGGGGAGGGAGAGAGAGAAGGTGAAGGGGGAGGGAGAGAGAGAGGTGAGGGGGAGGGAGAGAGCGAAGGTGAAGGGGAGGGAGAGAGCGAAGGTGAAGGGGGAGGGAGAGAGGAGAGGCGAAGGTGAAGGGGGAGGGAGAGGGCGAAGGTGAAGGGGGGGGAGAGGGCGAAGGTGAAGGGGGAGGGAGAGGGCGAAGGTGGAGGGGGAGGGAGAGGGCGAAGGTGGAGGGGGAGGGAGAGGGCGAAGGTGGAGGGGGAGGGAGAGGGCGAAGGTGAAGGGGGAGGGAGAGGGCGAAGGTGAAGGGGGAGGGAGAGGGCGAAGGTGAAGGGGGAGGGAGAGGGCGAAGGTGAAGGTGAAGGTGGAGGGGAGGGCGAAGGTGAAGGGGGAGGGCGAAGGTGAAGGGGGAGGGGGAGGGGGAGGGAGAGGGAGAGAGAGAGAGAGAAGGTGAAGGGGGAGGGAGGGAGAGAGAGAGAGAGAGAGAGTGAAGGTGAAGGGGGGAGGGAGAGAGAGAGAGAGAGAGTGAAGGTGAAGTGGGGAGGGAGAGAGAGAGAGAGAGAAGGTGAAGGGGGGAGGGAGAGAGAGAGAGAGAGAAGGTGAAGGGGAGGAGAGAGAGAGAGAGAGAGAAGGTGAATGGGGGAGGAGAGAGAGTGAGAGAAGGTGAAGGAGGGAGGGAGAGAGAGAGAGAGAGAAGGTGAAGGGGGAGAGAGAGTGAGAGAGTGAGAGAGAGAGAGAAGGTGAAGGGGGAGAGAGAGAGAGAGAGAGAGAGAAGGTGAAGGGGGAGAGAGAGAGAGAGAGAGAAGGTGAAGGTGAAGGGGGAGAGAGAGAGAGAGAGAGAGAGAAGGTGAAGGGGGAGAGAGAGAGAGAGAGAGAGAGAGAGAGAAGGTGAAGGGGAGAGAGAAGATGAAGGGGAGAGAGAGAGAGAGAAGGTGAACGGGGAGAGAGTGAGAGAGAGAGAGAAGGTGAAGGGGGAGAGAGAGTGAGAGAGAGAGAGAAGGTGAAGGGGGAGAGAGAGAGAGAGAGAGAGAGAGAGAAGGTGAAGGGGGAGAGAGAGAGAGAAGGTGAAGGGGGAGAGAGAGAGAGAGAGAGAGAGAGAAGGTGAAGGGGGGGAGAGAGAGAGAGAGAGAGAGAGAGAAGGTGAAGGGGGGGAGAGAGAGAGAAGGTGAAGGGGGGGGGAGAGAGAGAGAGAGAGAGAGAGAAGGTGAAGGGGGGAGAGAGAGAGAGAGAGAGAGAGAAGGTGAAGGTGAAGGGGGGGAGAGAGAGAGAGAGAGAGAAGGTGAAGGGGGAGAGAGAGAGAGAAGGTGAAGGGGGAGAGAGAGAGAGAGAGAGAGAAGGTGAAGGGGGAGAGAGAGAGAGAGAAGGTGAAGGGGAGAGAGAGAGAGAGAAGGTGAACGGGGAGAGAGAAGGTGAAGGGAGAGAGAGAAGGTGATGGGGAGAGAGAGAGAGAGAGAGAGAGAAGGTGAAGGGGGAGAGGGAGAGAGAGAGAAGGTGAAGGGGGAGAGAGAGAGAGAAGGTGAAGGGGGAGAGAGAGAGAGAAGGTGAAGGGGGAGAGAGAGAGAGAGAGAGAGAGAAGGTGAAGGGGGGAGAGAGAGAGAGAGAGAGAGAGAGAGAAGGTGAAGGGGGGGAGAGAGAGAGAGAGAGAGAGAGAGAAGGTGAAGGGGGGGAGAGAGAGAGAGAGAGAGAGAGAGAGAGAGAAGGTGAAGGTGAAGGGGGGGGGGGGAGAGAGAGAGAGAGAGAAGGTGAAGGGGGAGAGAGAGAGAGAAGGTGAAGGGGGAGAGAGAGAGAGAGAAGGTGAAGGGGGTGAGAGAGAGAGAGAGAAGGTGAAGGGGGAGGGAGAGAGAGAGAGAGAGAGAAGGTGAAGGGGAGAGAGAGAGAGGTGGTGAAGGGGGAGAGAGAGAAGGTGAAGGGGGAGAGAGAGAGAGAGAATGTGAAGGGGGAGAGAGAGAGAGAGAGAGAGAAGGTGAAGGGGGGAGAGAGAGAGAGAGAGAGAGAGAGAGGGTGAAGGGGGAGAGAGAGAGAGAGAAGGTGAAGGGGAGAGGGAGAGAGAGAGAGAGAGAGAGAGAGAGAGAGAAAGAGAAGGTGAAGGGGGAGAGAGAGAGAGAGAGAAGGTGAAGGGGGAGAGAGAGAGAGAGAAGGTGGAGGGGGAGGGAGAGAGAGAGGTGAGGGAGAGAGAGAGAGAGGTGAAGGGAGAGAGAGAGAGAGGTGAAGGGAGAGAGAGAGAGAAGGTGAAGGGAGAGAGAGAGAGAAGGTGAAGGGAGAGAGAGAGAGAAGGTGAAGGGAGAGAGAGAGAGAAGGTGAAGGGAGAGAGAGAGAGAAGGTGAAGGGGGGGAGAGAGAGAGAGAGTGAGAGAGAAGGTGAAGGGGGAGAGAGAGAGAGAGAGAGAGTGAAGGGGGAGAGAGAGAGAGAGAGAGAGAGGGTGAAGGGGGAGGGGGAGGGAGAGAGAGAGGGTGAAGGGGGAGGGAGAGAGAGAGGGTGAAGGGGGAGGGAGAGAGAGAGGGTGAAGGGGGAGGGAGAGAGAGGGTGAAGGGGGAGGGAGAGAGAGAGGGTGAAGGGGGAGGGAGAGAGAGAGGGTGAAGGGGGAGGCGAGAGAGAGAGGTGAAGGGGGAGGGAGAGAGAGAGGGTGAAGGGGGAGGAGAGAGAGAGGGTGAAGGGGGAGGGAGAGAGAGAAGGTGAAGGGGGAGGGAGAGAGAGAGAGAAGGTGAAGGGGGAGGGGAGAGAGAGAGAAGGTGAAGGGGGAGGAGAGAGAGAAGGTGAAGGGGGAGGGAGAGAGAGAAGGTGAAGGGGGAGGGAGAGAGAGAAGGTGAAGGGGGAGGGAGAGAGAGAAGGTGAAGGGGGAGGGAGAGAGCGAAGGTGAAGGGGGAGGGAGAGGGCGAAGGTGAAGGGGGAGGGAGAGGGCGAAGGTGAAGGGGGGGGGAGAGGGCGAAGGTGAAGGGGGGGGGAGAGGGCGAAGGTGAAGGGGGGAGGGAGAGGGCGAAGGTGGAGGGGGAGGGAGAGGGCGAAGGTGGAGGGGGAGGGAGAGGGCGAAGGTGAAGGGGGAGGGAGAGGGCGAAGGTGAAGGGGGAGGGAGAGGGCGAAGGTGAAGGGGGAGGGAGAGGGCGAAGGTGAAGGGGGAGGGAGAGGGCGAAGGTGAAGGGGGAGGAGAGGGCGAAGGTGAAGGGGAGGGAGAGGGCGAAGGTGAAGGGGGAGGGAGAGGGCGAAGGTGAAGGTGGAGGGGGAGGGCGAAGGTGAAGGGGGAGGGCGAAGGTGAAGGGGGAGGGAGAGGGAGAGAGAGAGAGAGAAGGTGAAGGGGGAGGGAGGGAGAGAGAGAGAGAGAGTGAAGGTGAAGGGGGGAGGGAGAGAGAGAGAGAGTGAAGGTGAAGTGGGGAGGGAGAGAGAGAGAGAGAGAAGGTGAAGGGGGGAGGAGAGAGAGAGAGAGAGAAGGTGAAGGGGAGGGAGAGAGAGAGAGAGAGAAGGTGAATGGGGGAGGGAGAGAGAGTGAGAGAAGGTGAAGGAGGGAGGGAGGAGAGAGAGAGAGGAGGTGAAGGGGGGAGGGAGAGAGAGAGTGCGTGAAGGGGAGAGAGAGAGAGAGAGTGAAGGTGATGGGGCCGTGAGATAGAGTGGGCGACGTGGAGAGAGAGTGTGTGACGACGGGTGGGAGAGAGAGAGAATGGGTGACGGGGCGAGAGATACAGTGAGTGTGGGTGACATGGGGAGAGAGAGGGAGAAAGTGAGAGGAAAAAACTCGGTGACGGTGGGGGGCTTGGAAAAGAGAGAGTGGGGAACGGGGGGTGTTGGACTAGAGAGAGTGTGTGGTGGGGCGTGGGATGGTGGAGGAAGGACGGGGAGTGTCGGGGGGACGGGGAGTGTCGGGGGGAGAGGGGGACGGGGAGTGTCGGGGAAAAGACAGAGAGTGGGTGACGGGCGGGACGAGAGTGAGAAAAAATGTGGGTGAAGGGGGTGAAGAGAGTGGGTGACGGGGAAGAGTGAGTGAGTGGCGAGAGAAGGGAGAGAGAGAGTGTGGGTGACGGGGAGAGAATGCACAATGGTGGGAGAAGCGGGATGGAAGAGCAGGATGAGATTGAGGGGGAGAAAAGTGATATCTGTGGGTAGATGATGTGGTGGTGGTGGGGATGAGTGGGGTTGGTGCCAGTGACAGGCATTGCAGATGTGGGAGAGTGGGGGAGAATGAGGTGGGTCTTGGGGCAGAGCTACAGTTCAAGAAGGCTAGCAGGGCACTGAGTTGGGAGTTTGGGTGAGATATGTGCTGAGGGTGAGGGGGGAGAGATCTGATGGGTGGCAAATGGGGAGAGGGAAAGAAGGGGTCTCAGCCTCCAGCTGTTAGCAAATGTAAACCTCCGAATTGGAGTTTGTTATTGGAAACTGTGGTGCTTGACCATGGACATGAATGTCCATCCTTCCCTTGTTTCACAAATCACAGCAGTGCTAAAATGAAATAATCCTTCACCCCTGGACGAGCCCTTAAGCTGCCCTTTAGTTTTATGACCTTCCTCCTCTTCGGCCATCCAGCATGTGGCAAATATAGCAGGGCGGAGATTTGCAATGTCGTGCCCAACTTCTTCAGTCTCCTTCGAATCTTGTATTCATGTGAACCAGTGGGATGGCATAGCTGGGATCTCTCAAGTTGTGTATGTCATGAATATTACAGCCATCATGTATCCAGCAACACATCATCATTGAATGCTGGAGAATTTGAGGTTGTGGGCAGAGGGGTTTTGCACTTGTGCTGTCATTGGCCACCGAGAGAATTCGGGGTTGCTGGATCAGTGTGCAGACTATGGTCACCTGGGCAACAGTGATGGACAGTCCAGGACATGGGAATAGCATCGAGAGAGGGACAGATGTGTGGTTACAATGCACGGGGTAGGAGAAAAAAGACTTGCATTCTTCACTTCAGAGTGTCTCCAAGCCTTTTACAGTCACTGAAATTCAAGTGTAGTCACTGTTGTACAATTTGTGCACAGCAAGGAACTACCAGCTGCATTGTAATTTTGACCAGATACTCTGATTTTGGTTATTAGTTGAGCGATAAATGGTGACCAGCACATCAGGTAGAATTCCCATGTTGCTCTTCAGAGTGGTGATGGAATCTTTTATGATAAACAAACAGATTAACATGAAAATGAAACAAACTTAAAAGAGAATCACGTGATGCATTGAGGGCCAATGATAAGTCAAGATCATGGGCATAACACCAAGTTTTTGGTCACCTGTCGTCATGTCTGCTTCTTTGGCTCAGTGTTAAATTTTGTCTGATTATGGTCCTGTTCACTACCTTGCAATGTTTTACCACGTTAAAGGCACTATATAAATGCAATCTGTTTTTGTGAGGAAGGAATAGTGGAAATTAGAAGAGTGAAAATGGAACATTAGTTCAGTCTAGCATACACTACAAAATGAAATAGCAAGTGTTTTTGTAAGTATATAAAAAGAAAAGAAATATTTCAAGAATGAGTGTTGAAAGAAGGATCATAGTTTTGGAGTTCTGAAGGAAGGTCACAGACCTGAAACGTGTACTCTGTTTCTCTCTCCACAGATGCTGCCTGACCTGCTGAGGATTTCCAGCACTTTGTTTTTATTTCATAGTTGTGGGGTGTCACGATACTAAATATTTTACATCAGATTTTACAATTGTTATAAAATGTTGTAAATTGTGGGAAGGAATTTGCTTGCAAATTATTATGCAGCATGAAGGAAGCCCAACAAGGGAGGGATCACTGCAGAATTGAGTGATGGGGAATGAACCAGAGCATAGACGAGAAGTAATTGTGGGGGAACATCTAGGCAATAATGATGACATAAAGAGGATTACAATAATGATTGTAAAGGCCTAAGTAAGGCAAAGATTCAAGAATAGATTATAGAACTAATTTTAAACAAATGAGAATGGAACTAAGGAAGATAAGCTGGAAAAAAGGGCAGAGAAAATGAGTGGGAAATAAATACAACAGTAACACTTGTCTAGTGTTTACAGACATAAGTAATAAAAGTAAAATCAAGACGAGGCCATCAAGGCATGCAGAAGCTGAACTCACAAGTATTGACAGTGAAATTAAAGAAATATTCATTAGTGACTTCACAGAATCTCAAAATTGTTACAGCACAGAAGGAGGCCATTCAGCCCATCGTGTCTGCACCAGCTCTTGGAATGAGTAATTTACTTAGTGCCATTCCCCTGCCTTCTCCCTGTAACCCTGCACATTCTTCCTTTTCAGAGTCTAATTCCCTTTTGAATGCTTCAATTGAACCTGCCTCCACCACACTCTCAGGCAGCACATTCCAGACCATAACCACTTGCTGCCTGAGAAAAAGTTTCCTCATGTCCCTTTTGCTTCTTTTACCAGTTATTTTTAATCTGTACCCTCTCGTTCTTGATCCTTTCATGAGTGGGAACAGTTTCTCCCTCTCTACTCTGTCCAGACCCCTCATGATTTAGAATACCTCGATCAAATCTCGACTCGGCCACCTTTTCTCCAAGGAAAACAGTTCTAACTTCTCCAATCTATCTTAATCACTGATGATGAAGCTCCTCATCCCGGGAACCATTCTCATGAATCTTTTCTGCACACTCTCCAATGCCTTCACATGTTTTCTAAAGTGCCGTGCCCAGAATTGGACGCAGTACTCCAGCTGAGGCCGAACTAGTGTCTTATCCAAGTTCAATCAGCATAACCTCCTTGCTCTTGTACTCTATGCCTTTATTAATAAAACCCAGGATACTCTATACTTTATTAACTGCTCTCTCAACCTGTTCTGCCACCTTCAGTGACTTATGCACAAATACACAGCGGTCCCTCTGCTCCTGCACCCATTTTAGAATTATGCCCTTTTATTTTGTTTTGTCTCTCCATGTTCTTCCTACCAAAATGAATCACTGCACATTTCTGCATTGAAATTATCTGCCACTTGTCTGTCCATTCCACCAACTTGTCTCTGTCCTTTTGAAGTTCTACACTATTCTCCTCACAGTTGACAATACTTTCAAGTTTGGTATCATCTGCACACTTGGAAATTGTGCCCTGAACACCAAGGTCTCAGTCATTAATATATATCAGGAAGAGCAAGGGTCCTAACACAGACCCATGGGGAAGTCCACGACAAACCTCCTTCCAGCCCGAAAAATATCGATTAAACATCCTGTCACTTGGCCAATTCTGTATCCACATTGCTCATGTCCCTTTTATTCGACTTGACTCACAAGTCTGTTGTGTGGCACTGTATCAAATGCCTTTTGAAAGTCCAGGTACACCACATCAACCCTCTCTTACCTCTTCTAAACACTCGAACTAGTTAGTGAGCCATGATTTTCCCTTCAGATATCCGTGCTGGCTTTCTTTAATTAACCTGCATTTGTCCATGTGACTATTAATTTTGTCCTGAATTATTCTTTCTCGAAATTTCCCCACCACCAAAGTTAAGCTGACTGGACTGTAGCTGCTGGGCTTATCTTTGCACCCTTTTTTGAACAAGGGTGTAACGTTTGCACATCTCCAATCCTCTGGGACCACCCACAAGTCTTAGGAAGACTGAAAAATTATGGCCAGTGCCTCTGAAATTTGCGCACTCACTTCCCTTACATCTCATCCAGTTTTGGTGCCTTATCCACTTTAAGTACGGAAAGCCTATCCATTACCACCACCTTATCCATTTTAAACCCTTCTACTATCTGAATTACCTCCTTTTTCACCATTGCCTGTGTTGCATTTCTTCCTTGGTGAAGACCAGCGCTAAATATTCATTTAATACCTCAGTTATGCCCTCTGCCTCCATGCGTAAATTTTCTTTGGTCCCTAATCGCAGAAGGAGGCCATTCAGCCCATCGTGTCTGCACTGGCTCTCTGAATGAGCAATTCATTTATTGCCACCCCACTCCTCCTTTGACTATTTAGATGTCTGCAGAAGATATTGGGATTCCCTTTTATGTTAGCTGCCATTCTCTTTTCATGCTCTCTGTTTTTTCACTTCCCCATTGAACCTTCTCTCTTCAGCCTGGTTCTGAATCGTATTTTCTACCTGACATCTAACATAGGAACAGGAGGAGGCCAATCAGCCCATTGAGCCTGCTCTGCCATTCAATACGATCATGACTGATCACCCACTTTAATGCTTTTTTCCCCACTCTATGCGCATATCCCTGTATGTCATTGGTATTTAGAAATCTGTCAATCTTTGCTTTAAACATACTCAGTGACTGAGCGTGCACAGCCATCTCAGGTAGAGAATTCCAAAGATTCACAACCCTCTGAGTAAAGAAATTTCCCCTCATGTCGGTCTGAAGTTGCTTCCCCCTTATTTTGAAATTGTATCCCCAGGTTCTAGACTCCCCAACTGAGGGGGAGCATTTTAACTGCATCGACCTTGTTTATCCCTTAAAGTATTTTGTAGTTTTCAATTCGATCACCTCTCATTCTTCGAAACTCTAGAGAATACAGGCCCAGTTTCCCCAATCTCTTTTCATAGGACAGTCCCTCCATCCAGGGAACAAGTCTGGTGAATCTTTGTTGCACTATGGCAATAATATCCTTCCTAAGGTAAGGGGACCAAAACTGCACACAGTACTCCAGGTGCAGTCTAACCAAGGGTCTACACAATTGAAGCAAGACTTCACTACCCCTGTAGTCAAACCCTCTTGCGATAAAGGCTAACATACCATTAGTCTTCCTAATTGCTTGCTGCACCTACATGTTAGCTCTTAGTGACGAGGACACCAGGTCCCTTTGTACATCTACAAAATCTAATCTCTTAGCATTTAAGAAATACTCCACACATCTGTTCCTCCTGCCAAAGTGGATAACCTCATATTTTTCCACATTATATTCCATTTGCCACGTTCTTGCCCACTCACTGAGTCTGTTCAAATCCCCTTGAAGCCACTTTGTATCTTCGTCACAACACACATTCCCACCTAGTTTTGTGTCATCCACGAACTTGGAAATATTACATTTCGTCCCCACATCCAAATCATTGATATTTATTATGAACAGCTGGGGCCCAAGTACTGATCCTTGTGGTCTCCCAGTCGTCACAGTCTTCCAACGCGAGAATGACTCGTTTATTCCGACTGTCTGTTCTCTGCCTGTTACCGAATCCTTAATCCATGCCAGTATATTACCTCCTATCCCATGTGACTTAATTTTGCTAACCAACCTCCTGTGGGGGACTTTATCAGAAGCCTTCTGAAAATCTAAGTATACTACGTCCACTGACTCCCCTTTATTAATTCTGTTTGTAACATCCTGAAAAAAACTCCCAACAGGTTCGTCCAACATGATTTCCCATTCATCAATCCTTGTTGACTATGCCCAATCAGATCATTATTATCCCAGTGTCCATTTATCACATCCTTTAGAATAGATTCTCGCATTTTTCCTACTACTGATGTAAGGCTAACAGGTCTGTAATTCCCAGTTTTCTCTCTCCCTCCCTTCTTAAATAGTGGGTTGACATTTACGATCTTCCAATCTGCAGGAACTGTTCCAGAATCTATAAAATTTTGGAAGATGATCACCAATGCATTCACTATCTCCATAGCTACCTCTTTCAACACTCTGGGATGTTGAATATCAGATCTTGGGGACTTATCAACCTTCAGCCCCATTAATGTCACCAATACAACCTTCTTACTAATAGCACTTCCTTCAATTCCTCATTCTCCCTTGTCCCTTGGATCTTTGGGAGATTTCTTGTATCTTCCTCAGTGAAGACAGACACAAAGTAATCATTTAGCTTCTCTGCCATTTCTCTATTCCCCATTATAAATTCTCCTGACTCTGCCTGTAACGGACCCACATTTGTCTTAGCCAAATGTTTCCTTTTTTACGTACCTATAGAAGATTTTACAGTCCATTTTTATGTTTTTTGCTTGTTTACATTCATTTTCTATTCTCCCTTTCTTCAGTACCTTTGCTATTTTCCAAAATCCTCCCAATCCTCAGGTTTCCGACTACTTCTGGCAACTTCATTGGCCTTTTAAAAAAATCTTACACAATCCTTAACTTCCTTTGTTAGCCACATTTGACTGCCTTTTCTTTTGGGGTTTTTGTGCCTTGAATGAATGTGTAGTTGCTGCAAACGATGTAATAATTCTTTGAAGACTTTGCATTGTCTATGCACTGTCAGACCTTTTAATGTATTTTCCCAATCCACCTCAGCCAATTTGCCCCTCATACCTTCATAATTTCCTTTGTTCAAATTTAACAACCTGGCTTCAGATTGAACTATCTCACTTTCAAACACAATGTAAAATTCTATCATATTATGGTCACTCCATCACTAAAGGTACAACAAGATTATTAATTAATCCTTTCTCATGACATAATACTGGATCTAAAATAGCCTGTTCTCGAGTCGGTTCCCATTTTCTTCTTTGTCTTAAATTCTATCTCTTTTGTTATCAAGGCTGTTTTGGCTTTGTTTACCCTACTTTTCCCTTTTCGGGGAATATACCTTGACTGTACCCAAAATCCCTATTCTTTGAAGAAAGCTCATTGTTCAGCTCCTGTTTTTCCTGCCAACCTTTCGCTCCAATTTATTCGTCGTAGCTTCGTTCTTATCCCATTGAAATAAAAGCAAAATAGTGCAGATGCTGGAAATCTGAAATAAAAACAAGAAATGCTGGAAGTACTCAGCCGGTCTGGCAGCATCTGTGGAGAGAGAGAGAGAGAGGCAGAGTTCACGTTTCAGCAGTTCTGATCAAGGGTCACTGACCTGAAACGTTACCTCTGTTTCTCTCTCCACAGATGATGCCAGATCTGATTATTTCCAGCATTTCTTGCTCTTATTTCTTATCCTAGTGAAGTTGGTTTTCCCCCAGTTAATTGTTCTTACCCTGGATTTATTTACCATAGAGACGAACAAGTTGGACATTCCATTAGAAGATACAAACACATTCAATATAGAAATGGGGGATATAATTGATTAACTAATTCCTCATCGAGAGGATACATCTTTGGTCAGACTGGATTGCACCCACACACAGTAAAAGAATTTAAGGAAGAGATCGCAGAGGTGGTGCTAATACACGCATACACAAAAGGAAATGGTACCGGAGGACTGGTGGACAGTTAATGTTCCTTTTTTAAAAAGGTAGGTCGAACAAGGCAGTATAGACCAGTGAGACTCATGTAATCGGAAAACCTTGAGCAACCAAAATACAATCGTCAGTGTAGGTTTTAAAATGGAAGATCATGCTTGACCAACCTCCAGAATTCTTTGTACAAAAGAAAAGCGCAGAGTAATGATGTAGATGTTTACAATAACAATACCAGAGTTGCAGGATCATAACTATCAGGAAAGGATGAACATGCTTGCTCTCTTTTCTGTTGAAAGGAAAAGGTTGAGGTTTGACCGACTGGAGGCCATTCAAATTATTGAAGATTTTGATAGAGTGAACTCAAGTGTTTCTGTTTAGGGAAAGAGGAAAACTAGAGGACGTCAAGATAAGAAGTTCCCTAGACATCAAATGGGGAATTCAGGTGAAACTTGGTTACCCAGAGGGTGGTGAGTATGTGGTACTCTGAAATACTCAGCATCTGTGGAGATAGTAGAGTTCATGTTTCAAGTTGATAACCTTTCTTTCTTTCCAGACTTTTTGGTTTTAATTGGAACAAATTAGGGCGGCACAGTGGCGCAGTGGTTAGCACCGCAGCCTCACAGCTCCAGGGACGATTCCGGGTACTGCCTGTGTGGAGTTTGCAAGTTCTCCCTGTGTCTGCGTGGGTTTTCTCCGGGTGCTCCGGTTTCCTCCCACAAGCCAAAAAGACTTGCAGGTTGATAGGTAAATTGGCCATTATAAATTGTCACTAGTATAGGTAGGTGGTAGGGAAATATAGGGACAGGTGGGGATGTTTGGTAGGAATATGGGATTAGTGTAGGATTAGTATAAATGGGTGGTTGATGTTCGGCACAGACTCGGTGGGCCGAAGGGCCTGTTTCAGTGCTGTATCTCTAATCAAAAATAGAAAGGATGCAAGGAGCGACGGGGAGAGGAGAGTGGTTCGGGGAAGGAATTCCAGAGCTGGCGTCATGCTGTGGTGTGGAGGTGATGAGACTGGGCCTCTGCACTGGAGCAGTCCGGGCTGGGGATCGGGTGCCGGAGCTCCGCGCTGGGGATCGGGTGCCGGAGCTCCAAGTTGGGGCTGTTCTTTCCCACTCGGTCTGATGGGTAGTTTTTCGCACATGCGCTGCTGTCACCCGATTACCCAGTGCTGCGCTTGCGCCGAGGGTGCGGCCCCGTGGTGTCAGTGACGCCAGTGCGGAGGGGATTGTGCGGCGAGGCCGGCGGGGGATGGCGCTGAGGCGGATCCAGAAGGTAAGCGAGGCCGGCGCGCTGAGGTACAGAGCCTGGCTGGGATTAGGCCGCACCCTTCTGCGGCACTTGGGAGTCGCTTTCAGGCCGGTTGATCCCGAGTCTCAGTGCCGCTCGGAGGAAGAGGTTGGACCGGGCCGGCTCGCAGTGGGGTGGGGGTGGGGGGGGTTTGTGCCGAGGCCTCGGACTCGGACTTGAAGCCGCCTGTGGGAGTCAGGAGAGTCCGGGAGAGGGAGCTGTGCGGCTGCTTGTTCCCGGTGACCCTGCGCTGAGCTCTGGGCTGCCCCACCCCAGCCAGTGGCCCCTGTCCCCAGCTCAGAGCGTCCACCAGCCGGTTACATAACCTCGAGCTGACACAGGAGGTGAGGTGTCTGCTTCTGACTTCCCCCGAGGCCCCCTCTTTTCTTCACTGATGGAAATGAACAGAAAGCATCCCATTTTGTGGTCAACTTGATGCCACAAACTAGGGTTGTTCAGAAAACAAAAGCAAAATGATGCGGTTGCTGAAAATGTGAAATAAAAACAGGAAATGCTGCAAATACTCAGCCAGTCAGAAAGCTTTTGTGTTTGGAGAGGCTGAGTTAAAGGGTTAGCTCAATGATTTTTTTAAATTTGTATTGGTTAAATGTTTGGAGAACTTCCTTATCTTGGAACAGATAGGGCTATGGATTTAATTAGTTAGGTTTGGGTAGTAAAGGTTACACAACCAAATATAGTAAACGAAATCGAGATGATCGAATGAAAAAGTGGAACAGAGGCGAGGGGCTGAATGGTCTCCTGTTTCTCGGTGATAATGGAGTGCTCCCTCCTCTATTGCACCCGAGCATAAGGCTGCATTGTGTGGGATTTCCTGAAAAGAGACTTGAACCCACAATCTTCAAACTTAGGTAAGTGTCAAAACAGCTGAACCAAGCTATCACATGTCTTAAGAGAATGCATTTAGCACTACCAAAATGCTTGAATTTATAGAGTGCATTTAATGTAATAAAACATCCCAAGACGCTTCATTGGAGTGATATTGTGCAAAATTGGACATTGCATGAGATATTAGGGCGGATGATTTTAACTACCTCAATATGACCTGGGATAGTTTTAGTGTGAAAGGAATTGATGGAGCAGAATTCTTGAGGTGCATTCAGGAGAACTGTTCTGACCAGAATGTGGCAAGTCCAACAAGAGAGGGTGCAGTTTTAGACTTAGTTCTAGGAAATGAAGATGGGCAGGTGGAAGGAGTGTCCATGGGAGAGCGTTTTGGTGGAAGTGATCATAATTCAGTCAGTTTTAACAGAATTATGGGAAATGACAGAGCCAGAACAGGAGATAGAGTTCTCAATTGGGGAAAGGCCATTTTACTAAGCTGAGGAGTGATTTCTCGAAAGTGGACTGGAAACAGCTATTTGAAGGTAAATCATTGTCAGAATATTGGCAGCATTCAAAGAGGAGATTTAAAGGGGTTCAGAGTAAACCTGTTCCCACAAAGAAAAAGGGTGAGATGGTCAAATCTAGAGCCCCATGGATGTCAAGGAGCCTACAGGGTAAGATAAGGCAGAAAGGGAAAGCTTATGTCCGACACTGAGAACTCAATACTACAGAAAACTGAGGGGAGGACAAAACGTGGAGGGAGGAAATTGGAAAGCAAAGAGAGGGAATGAAAGAATATTGGCAAGTAAAATCAAGGTGAACCCAAAGATGTTTTATCAATACATTAAAAGTAAGAGGATAACTAAGGAGAGAGGAGGGCCCATAAAAGACCAAAAAAGGGAACCTATATGTAGGGTCGGAAGATGTTGGTATTGTTCTTAATGAATACTTTTCTTCTGTCTTCGCAAAAGAAGGGGACGATGAGATATTGTATTTGAGGAGGAGTGTGAGGTATTGGATGCGATAAACATAGGGAGAGAGGAAGTATTAATGGCATTAGCATCCTTGAAAGTTGATAAATCACCAGGGGCGGATGAAATGTACCCCAGGCTGTTGAAATAAGTGAGAGAAGAAACAGCGGAAGGTCTGACCATCGTTCTCCAGTCCTCACTGGATACAGGTGTGGTGCTGGAGGATTGGAGAACTTGTGACGTGCCTCTGTTTAAAAAGGAGCGAGGGATAGACCGAATAATTACAGGCCAGTCAGTCTAACCTCAGTAGTGAACAAATTATTGGAATCTGTTCTGAGAGACAGGATAAGCCATCGCTTAGAAAGGCACAGGTTAATCAAGGATTGTCAGCATGGAGTTGTTAAGGGAAGAGCTTGTTTGACCACATTTTTTGAAGAAGTAACAAGCAAGATAGATGAAAGTAGTGCAGTTGATGTGGTCGACATGGATTTTAGCAAGGCTTTTGAAAAGGTCCCACATGGCAGACTGGTTCAAAAAATAAAGTCCCATTGGATCCAGGGAAATGCAGCAAAGTGGATACAAAATTGGCTCAGTGGTAGGAAACAAAGGGTAATTGTTGACGGGTGTTTTTGTGACTGGAGGGCTGCTACCACTGGCATTCCGCAGGGCTCAGGACTGGGTCCGCTGCATTTGTGATATATATTAACGATTTGGACATAGATGTAGGGGGCATGACCAATAAGTTTGCAGACGACACAAAGATTGTCCGTGTGGTAGATAGCAAGGAGGATAGCTGTAGGCTGCAGGAAGATATTGATGGTCTGGTCAGATGGGCAGAAAAGTGGCAAATGGAATTCAACCTAAGAAGTGTGAGGTGATGCATTTGGGGAGGTCAAACAAAGCAAACGAATGCACGATTAATGGGAAAAAATTGAAGTGTAGATGAAGTGAGGGATCTTGGAGTAAATGTCCACAGATCCCTGAAGGTAGCAGGACAGGTTGATTAGGTGGTTAAGAAAGCATATCGAATACTTTGCTTTATTAGCCGAGGTATAAAATACAAGAGCAGGGAGGTTATGCTGGAACCCATTGGTTAGGCCACAAGTTGAGTTTTGTGTGCAGTTCTGGTCACAATACAGAAAGGATGTAATTGCACTAGAGAGGGTACAGAGGAGATTTATGAGGATGTTGCCAGGACTGGAAAAATTCAGCTATGAGGAAAGATTGGATTGGCTGGGGTTGTTCTCATTGGAACAGAGAAGGCTGAGGGGGAGATCTGATTGAAATGTACAAAACTTTCAGGGGCCTGGATAGAATGGAGGTGAAGGGTCTATTCACCTTAGCAGAGAGGTCGGTGACTACGAGGCATAGATTTAAAGTGATTGGTAGAAAAATTAGAGGGGAGATGAGGAAAAACTTTTTCACCAGGAGGCTGGTGGGGGTCTGAAACTCACTGCCTGAAAGGGTGATAGACGCAGAAACCCTCAACTCATTCAAAAGGAGTCTGGATATGCACCTCAATCTGCAGGTCTACGGACCAAATGCTGGAAGGTGGGATTAGAATGGGTGGATTGTTTTTCAACCAGCACAGATATATGATGGGCCAAGTGGCCTCTTTCTGTGCCTTAAACTTTCTGTGATTCGATAACCAAAAGATTGGGTGAAAGGTTTTGAGGAGCATCTTAAAGTAGGAAACAAGCAGAGAGTGGGGGGTGGGTGGAATTTGAGAACTTAGGGCCTTGGTAGCTGAAGTCAAAGTCACCAATGGTTAAGTCATTAAAATCAGGGATGCTCGAGGCCAGAATTGGAGGAGTGTCGGTATCTGAGGACTGTGGGGCTGGAGGAGACTACTGAGATCGGGAGGGATGAGGCTATGGTGAGATTTGAAAATAAGGATGAAAATTTGAAAATTACTTCGCCAAACTCTGAGCCAATATCAAAGCCAGCAAACAGAGGGCTGAAGGGTGGACGAGTCTTGATGCAAGTTCAGACACGGAAAAGGTTGCAGAGTTTTGGATGAGGTCAAGCTTATGGAGGGTGGAATGTGGGAGACTGGCCAGGAGTGCGTTGAAATAGTCAAGACTAAAATTAACAAAGGCGTGGATGAAGGTTTCAGCAGCGTATGAGCTGAGCCAGAGGCAGAGTTGGACAATGTTTCAGTGATGGCGCAGATATGTCTTGGGGAGCTCATCGCGGCCAGATGTGACACCAATGTTGCGAACAGTATGGTTCGGCCTCGGACAGTTGCCAGAGAGAGGGATGGAGTTGGTTGTGAACAAGTGGAGTTTGTGGCAGGGACCAAAAAGAATGGCTTTGGTCTTCACAATGTTTAATTGAATCAGGTTTCTGCTCATGCAGTGCTGGATGTTGGACAAGCAGTCTAAAGACCTAGAGACAGGAGAAGAGTTGAGAAAGGGTGGTGAAGTAGAGTTGGGTGTCGTCAGTTGTCATGTTAAAACTGATGCTGTGTTTTCAGGTCACGTCACCAAGAAATGGGAGGGAGACAGCAGAGGTAACTCGGGAGCAGGAAAAGAAGCAATGCAGTTCATTATCTGGCTCCTATTAGATAGACGAGACTGTAAGCAGGTGAGAACTGTCCCACCCAGCTGGACAACAGTGGAGAGGCATGAGGATGGCGTTGTCAACCATGTCTCAATAAGAGCTGTTTGATCAGAACCATTTTAGAACAGTGGCAAGGATGGAAATCTGATTTGGGCGGATTCAAACATGGTATTCTGGGAAACGCAGGCACAGATTTGGGAGTTGACCTTGTGTTCAAGGACTTTGGGGAGGAAAGAGAGGTTGGAGATGGGGCAGTCGTTTGCAAAGATGGTGGGGTTGAGGGTTGGTATTTTTGAGGAAATGGGTGATGACAGCAGATTCGGGGGCAAGGGGAAATACCTGAAGAGAGAGAGTCTCCAACAAGATCGGCGAACATGGGTACCGGGGTCGTGGCAGATTTGGATGGCCAGTTGACTGGGAATAGGGTTGTGAGAGCTGGAGGTGTGTCTCATGGACAAGATGAGCTTGAAGAGGGCATGAGAGCAGATAGGAGACAAACAAAAGGTACAAGTGCAGGGGTAGGGCAGAGGGGAGCTTTTGGGGGAAGGTTTCTCTGGGGAAGGGAGAGAAGTGGCAGAGGCAGCTGATCAGATGATCTCAATCGCATTGACAAGTCCATGAGCTCTTAGTGCTTGTTGTTGAAGGTGAGGGTGGAAGAGATGGGAAAAAAAGGGTTTATGACCAGATGGTTTGCAGTAGAGAAAAGATGATGAGGGTTGCTTTTGTATTCTAAGATAATACTGCAATAGTGAGCGGTTTTTAGCCGACAAGCACGGGACACAGCTTTATGTGTTCCAGCCAGATCTGGTGGTGAATGGCTGAACCAAGTGAGGTCATAGAGTTATACAGAACAGAAACGGGCCCTTCAGCCCATTGCGTCCATGCCAGCCATCAAGTACCTATATGTTTTCGTTGGAGAGAAGGAGGAGGAGAGGTGACTTAACAGAGACATATAAGATAATCAGAGGGTTAGATAGGGTGGATAGTGAGAGTCTTTTTCCTCGGATGGTGATGGCAAACACGAGGGGACATAGCTTTAAGTTGAGGGGTGATAGATATAGGACAGATGTTAGAGGTAGTTTCTTTACTCAGAGAGTAGTAAGGGCGTGGAACGCCCTGCCTGCAGCAGTAGTAGACTCGCCAACTTTAAGGGCATTTAAGTGGTCATTGGATAGACATATGGATGAAAATGGAATAGTGTAGGTCGGATGGTTTCACAGGTTGGCGCAACATCGAGGGCCGAAGGGCCTGTACTGCGCTGTAATGTTCTAATTCTAAACCCATTTTCCAGCACTTTGCTCATAGCCTTGTATGTTATGGTGTTTCACGTGCTCATCTAAATACTTCTTGAATGTTGTGAGGGTTCCTGCCATTACCACACCTTCAGGCAGTGCGTTCCAGATTCCAACCACCCTCTGGCTGAAAACAAAATCCTCAAATCCCCTCTAAACCTCCTGTCCCTTAGATTAAATCTGTGCCGCCTGATTATTGACACCTCCGCTAAGGGAAAAAGTTTCTTCCCATCTACCCGATCTGTACCCCTCATAATTTTGTATACCTCAATCAGGTTCCCCCTTCAGCCTTCTCTGCTCTAAGGAAGAGAACCCTACCCTTTCCACTCTCTTCACAGCTGAAATGCTCCAGCCCAGGCAACATCCTGGTGAATCTCCTCTGCACCCTCTCCAGTGCAATCACATCCTTCTTATAGTGTGGTGCCCAGAACTGTACACAGTACTCCAGCTGTGGCCTAACTAGCGTTTTATACAGCTCCATCAAAACCTCCCTGCTCTTATGTTCTATGCCTCGGCTAATAAAGGCAAGTGTCCAATATGCCTTTCTAACCACCTTATCTACCTGGGCTGCTGCCTTCAGTGATCTATGGACAAGTAGACCAGGGTCCCTCTGACCCTCTACTTCCTCCCATCCATTGTATATTCCCTTGCCTTGTTAGTCCTCCCAAAATGCATCACCTCACACTTCTCAGGATTAAATTCCATTTGCCACTGCTCTGCCCATCTTACCAGCCCATCTATATCATCCTGTAATCTAAGGCTTTCCTCCTCATGATTTACAACACCACCAATTTTCGTGTCATCTGGGAACCTATTGATCATACCTCCTATATTCACGTCTAAATCGTTAATGTACACTACAATCACCAAGGGTCCCAGCACCAATCCCTGCGGTACACCACTAGTCACAGGTTTCCAATTGTAAAAACAACCGTCACCGTCTGCTTCCTGCCACTAAGCCAATTTTGGATTCAATTTGCCAAATTGCCCTGGATCCCATGGGCTCTTAGCTTCTTGACCAATCTCCCACGCGGGGCCTAACTGAAGTCCATGCAGACGACATCTACTGCTTTACCCTCATCTATACACTTAGTTACCTCCTGGAAAAATTCAATCAAGTTTGTGGTTTGTACCGCAGCCTCACAGCTCCAGCGATCCAGGTTTGGTTCTGGGTACTGCCTGTGCAGAGTTTGCAAGTTCTCCCTGTGACCGCATGGGTTTCCTCCGGGTGCTCCGGTTTCCTCTCACGTGCTAAAGACTTGCAGGTTGAGAGGTAAATTGGCCATGGTAAAGAAAAAATTGCCCCTAGTGTCGGTAGGTGGTAGGAGAATTGAGGGAAGGTGGGGATGTGAGAGGGAAAATGGGATTAATGTCGGATTAGTATAAATGGGTGGTTGATGGTCAGCGCGGACTTGGTGGGCGAAGGGCCTGTTTCGGTGCTGTATCTCTCTATGACTCTCTGTTCACCCCTGACAAAGCCATGCTGACTATCCCTGATTAATCCCTGCCTCTCCAAGTGGAGATTAATCCTGCCCCTTCAGAATCTTTTCCAATAGTTCCTCTACCACTGATGTTAGACTCACTGGCCTGTGATTACCTCGTTTATCCCAAATACCCTTCTTGAATAATGGTACCACCTTCACTGTCCTCCAGTCCTCTGGCACCTCTCCTGTGGCCAGAGTGGATTTGAAAATTTGTGTCAGACCTTCTGCTATCTCCTCCCTTGCCTCACATAGCAGCCTAGGATACATCTCATCTGGGCCTGGGGATTTATCCACTCGTAAGCCGGTTAAAACCACTAATAACCTCCTCTCTTTCAATACTAATTTGTTCGAGTATATCACAATTCCCCCCCCCCCCCCCCCCCCCCCCCGATCTCTACACCTAAATCGTCCTTCTGCATTGTAAACACAGATGAAAAGTAATCATTTAAAACCTCGCAAAGGTCCTCCTGCTCCACACGCACACTGTCATTTTGGTCCCTAATGGGCCCTACTCTTTCCCTGGTTATCCTCTTGCCCTTAATATACTTATAAAACGCCTTGGAAATTTCCTTTATCTTGCCCGCCAGTGTTTTTTCATGCCCCTTCTTCGCTCTCCTAATTTTTTTTTTAAGTACCCCCCTACACTTTCTATACTCCTCGAGGACCTGCGCTGTTTTCAACCTTCTGAATCTGCCATAAGCCTCCTTTTTTCCTTTCTACAATCCTGTATATCCTTTAACATCCAGGGTTCCCTGGACTTGGTCCAACCCTTCACCTTTACGGGAACATGTTGGCCCTGAATTCTCACTATTTCCTTTTTGAATGACTCCTACTGGTCTAATCTAGACTTTCCTAGAAGTAGATGCTCCCAGTTCACTTTGGCCAGATCCTGTTTTATCGTATTGAAATTGGCCTTCCCCCAATTCAGTACTTTTATTTCCGGTCCATCCTTGTCCTTTTCCATAACTACCTTAAATCTTGGAGTTATGGCCACTATCCCCGAAGTGCTCCCCCCCTGACACTTCTACCACTTGTCCAGCTCATTCCCTAAGATTAGGTCCAGTACCCCCCACCCCCCCCCCCCCGTCTCTTGTAGGACTTTGTACATGCTGGCTCAAAAAGCTCTCCTGGATGCATTTTAAGAATTTCGCCCCCTTTAAGCCTTATGCACTAAGACTATCCCAGTTGATATTGGGGAAGTTGAAATCCCCTGCTATTATTACCCTATTATTTTTACACCTCTCTGAGATTTGCCTACATATCTGCTGCTCTATCTCTCCCTGACTGTTTGGAGGCCTGTAGTACACTTCCAGCAAAGTGATTGCCTCCTTTTTGTTTTTAAGTTCTACCCACATGGCCTCATTTGAGGAACCTTCCAAGATATCATCCCTCCTTACTGCAGTAATTCTTGCATTGCATTCCAGCCTTGCATTATTCGCTTGTGCCTTAACAGGCCTATATTTGCTGTGCCTTCCAGGCTAACTTAGTTTCTGTTCTATATTTGTGCATCACCCCCTACTGTACCTGTACTGTGTATCCCATCCCCTTGCCAGATTAGTTTTAACTACCCCCCCCCACCTAAACAAACAGCACCAGCAAACCTCCCTGCAAGGATGTTGGTCCCTTTATGGTTCAGGTGGAACCAGTTCAACTTGTACAGGTGAAAGGGGTGGAACAAGATATGATGCTCATCGGAGGGGAAAGTAGCAGAGGAGTCAAGAGACAGATAAAGATGTGCTTTGGTGATGAGAACCACATGCCACTGTGATGGTCTTGGCAGGACAAGTGGTGGAAGATAGAGTCAGGCAGGGAGGCTTCATTTAGAGGATGGTGTCATCACTCCTCAGTCAAGGCCATGATAGAACAAAGATAATTACAGCACAGGAACAGGCCCTTCGGCCCTCCAAGCCTGCGCCGATCCAGATCCTCTCTCTAAACATGTCGCCTATTTTCTAAGGTTCTGTATCTCTTTTCTTCCTGCCCATTCATGTATCTGTCTAGATACATCTTAAAAGACTCCATCGTGCCCGCATCTACCACCTCCGCTGGCAATGCGTTCCAGGTGCCCACCACCCTCTGCGTAAAGAACTTTCCACGCATATCCCCCCTAAACTTTTCCCCTTTCACTTTGAACTCGTGTCCTCGAGTAATTGAATCCCCCACTCTGGGAAAAAGTGATGTTGCACACTCATCCACAATAAGCTCTTGGGCTCATTTGATGTCTTTATATTTGTGACACATGAAAAATGACAGGAAAAGACGTACTCAGTTCATCCAACCAGTCCCACACATATTTGGTGTCTTGTTCATCACAATACATGTGTAGTAAGGATTAATTTATGTGCAGTGTCGTGAGGGATGGAACCCCAGCTTGTTTCACACTGTAATGTAGCCCTTTTTAGTTAGGCTGTGACATTATGAATTTAAGACAAACTTCTTTTCAGTTACTTTCCAAAAGAAAAAGTTAGTTTGTCTCTGGAGGGAAAGAGACGTCTCTCACACGCACACACCTGTCCAAAGAAGAGATGGCTGCTGGTGTCAGATGATTGGCCAGTTTGCCACAGCGCTGTTGATAATGCTTTCAATTGAATGACATCAGTAGTTCTCTTGAGGTTTATTTATTTATTTGAGATACAGCACTGAAACAGGCCCTTCGGCCCACCGACTCTGTGCCGACCATCAACCACCCATTGATACTAATCCCATATTTCTACCACATCCCCACCTGTCCCTTTACTCCCCTACCAATTTATAATTGGCCAATTTACCTACCAACCTGCAAGTCTTTGGCTGTGGGAGGAAACTGGAGCACCAGGTGGAAACCCACACAGTCACAGGGAGAATGTGCAAACTCCACACAGGCAGTACCCAGAATTGAACCCGGGTCACTGGAGCTGTGAGGCTGCAGTGCTAACCACTGTGCCGCAGGTTGTGAGATGTTTGTGCAGTCCAAGTCTGTAACTTGTATTCGAGCCTCTTAGGTCCCTGACCTTACCTGAGTTCTTGGACAAGAGAAAAAGGTCAACAGACAATGGTTTTGGTGCAGCAAGTCAACAGATTTCATTCCGTAAATACTTGAACTATAAGCGATAGTAGGCAAGCTGCTTTTGATCCTTGCTCCAAGTTGCCTGGTGTTGTCTTCAGTCCTCTCTGATATCTTCTTCTGTGGTCTTTTCATGGGTGTTGTTCCAGTACCTCTGCCTGTGTGGTCATCTTCTGTCTTGCTCTTGTGCCTGTGAGATTTGTGGTTCGGAACACCCTGCCTTTATATCTTTTTTTCAGAGCTGCTTCCATGCCGAACTTCTCTGCAGCTCTGCATCTCTATTTCATTGCTGACCTGATTCCATTTTCCTAACATGACGTAATTTGGCTTCTTTTGTCTCTCCCCAGATACTCTGGTGCCGTTTGAGCATCCTTCTGCAACAGTACAGAGCAATTTAAACCTTCATAAAACAACTTTTGAACAAAATATTTTCAAAAACTAATGCAACAGCCCTTTCAATGAAAACTTTTTCATAAATGACATCAAATATATTTTACAGTCCTTACAATCAAAACATGAATTTAAATATATTTACACCTTTTTAATCAGAATATAAATTGAAACATAATTTACACCTTCCCACAAGCCTCATTATTTAACATGGAGTTTGGGTGCTGAAAACAGCTGGATGTCACCAGAAGTTTGCTCATCAACCTGAATGGCAAAAATCATAAGGCAATTGCCTGTCTGGTGCGAAATAACTCAATTCGTCTTTGTGCATCGTGCCTTGGGAGATCCAGGCAAATGGTATGAATGAGTATTCTCCCTGTTCCATCAGTCCCTTGGTCCAGTCCTTTCCATTTCCTGATGATGAGATGGGGCTCCCTGGGGGCAGAGATGGGCTTCTCAGGCAGAGGAGCTCCTATCGAACCACAACCCAAAACTTGGTTGAAAGATTTTGGCAAGTGTTCTGAGATTTTGGGCAATGTTATTCATGAGATACTTTTCAGTTAAGTGCAAGTCCAGCGTTTAATTTTTGATTATTGGCTACATTTTCTTTTGTGTAATCATGAATCTTGTATATAAGTTGAACTTTTTTTTAAAGCGTGAAGGTTTGTCGTATAATTGTTATAATTAACACCCATGGATGTGGTTAAAGGGACTGTGACTGTGGGAATGAAATTGGCTAAGCGACAGAAAGCAGAGAGTAGTGGTGAACGGTTGTTTTTCAGACTAGAGGGAAGTATAGAGTTCCCCAGGAGTTAGCATTAGGATCACTGCTCCTTTTGATATTCCTAGACCCAGACGGGCATAATTTCAAGCTTTGCAGATGACAGAAAAATTGGAAATATATTCAGCAATGAGGAGGGCAGTAACGGACTTCAAGAGGACAGAGCCTGGTGAAATGGGCAGACAGGTGGCAGGTGAAATTTACCGCAGAGAAGTGTGAAGTGATATATTGTAATTGGAAGAATGAGGAGAAGCAATATGAACTAAATGGTACAATATTAAAGGGGTTGCAGGAACAGAGACACTTGGGTGCGTACATGCACAAATCTTAGAGGGTGCAGGACAACTTAGGAAGGCTATTTATAAGAGTGAAGCATATGGGATGTTTGGGGTTGCTGATCGAGACAGGGTACAAAAGAAAGGAATAAAAGCAAAATACTGTGGATGCCAGAAATCTGAAATAAAAACCAAGTGCTGGAAATGCATAGCAGGTCTGGCAGCATCTGTCGTTTTGATGAAAGGATACAGGCCTAAAATGTTAACTCTGTTACTCTTTCTACATATGCTGCGAGACCTGCTGTGTATTTCCAGCACTTGATGTTTTTACAAAAGAAGGGAAGTTATGCTAAAGCTATATAAGTCACTGTTTAGGTCTCAATTCTGTGAAGCACACTTCAGGAAGGATGCCAAGGACTTGTAGGGGATCCAGTAGAGATTTACTCGAATGATATCGGATGAGGGATTTCAGTTATGTGGTGAGACTGGAGAAGCTGGGATTGTTATGATAGCAATGAAGGTTAAAAAGAGATTTAATAGAGGTGTTCAAAATCTTAAACAGTTCCAATGGATTAAATAATGAGGAATTGTTTCCAGTGGCTCAAGGGTTGGTAACCGAAGGACACAGATTTGAAGTGATTGGATAAAGAAACAGAGGCAAGATGAGGAAACTTTTTTATGCTGTTGTCATCTGGATTGCAGTGCCTGCAGGGGTCGTGGAAGAAGATTCAAAAACTACTTTAAAAAAGAAAATAATGTGACTACTTGAAGGGGAAAAATTTACAGAGGTATGGGAGAAGAGCAGGGAAGTCAGGTTGATTGGATAGCTTATAAAAAGCCATTTTTCTTTTATTCGTTCGGATGTGGGCATCACTGGCCCCGTGTTGAGCTGCAGCCTTGAACTGCTGCAGTCAGTTGAAGTAGGTATTCCTACAGTGCTGTTCGGTAGGGAGTTCCAGGATTTTGATTCAGTGACGATGAAGGAACGATGATGTAGTTCCAAGTCAGGAATGTGTGTAGCTTGGGAGGGAACTTGCAAATGGTGGTGGTCCCACGCATCTGCTGCCCTTGTTCTTGAGGGTGGTAATGGCCACAGGTTTGGAAGATGCAGTTGAAGTAGCTTTGGCGAGTTGTTGCAGATGGTGTACACTGCTGTCACTGTGCCGGTGCTGGAGGGAGTGAATGTTTCAGGAGGTGGATGGGTTGCTAATCAAATGGGCTGTTTTGTCCTGGATGATGTCAAGCTTCTTGAGTGTTGTTAGAGCTGCACTCATCCTGGGATGTGGGCATTCGTGACATTTGCCTTCGAGATAGTGCAAAGGCTTTGAAAATCTGACATTAGAAATAGGATTAGAAGTAGGTAATTTGGCCCCACTTTGCTGCTTGGCCTTTTAACCCTTTACTGCCTTGTAGATCAAAAATCTGTCTAGCTCAAACTTGAAGATATTTAATGACTCAGCTGCCACTGCTCTCTGGGGTAAAGAATTATTCACAACCCTCTTCATTTCTGCTTATTTTGAAATGGTGTCCCCAAGTTCTAGATTCTTTCATGAGGGGAGTCAGGAGATGAGTCATGTGCCCACATGGATGATGTGATAATTACCCAGATAAAGTTGTCCTGCTTTTTGTGGGCAGGACATATCTGGGAAATTTTCCACTTTGTCGGGTAGATGCCAGTGTTGCAGTTGGACTGGAACAGCTTGCTTAGGGGCATGGTTCGTTCTGGAGCACAAGTCTTCAGCACTGCAGCCAGGATGTTGTTGAGGCCCATAGCCTTTGCGGTGTCCAATGTGCCCAGCTGTTTGTTGCTATCATGTGGAGTGAATCAAATTGGATGAAGACTGGTTTCTGTGATACTGGTACCGCCGGAGGAGGCTGAGAATAAGTCATTCATTCAGCACATCTGGCTGAAGATGGTTGCAAATGCTTCTCTTACTTTTGTTGGTTGTTTAAGTCTCCAACAGCATTCAGGACTGGATGTGGCAGAGCTTTGATCTGATCAGTTGGTTGTGTGATTACTTTGCTCTGTAGCATTTTACTTCCGCTGTTTAGCATGCATGTAGTCATGTAGCTTCACCAGATTGGCATCTCATTTTTTAGGTATCCTGGTGCTGCTCCAGCCTGCCTTCCTGTACTCATTGAAGCAGGGTTGATCCCCTGGCTTGATGGCTCACAGCACCTCCTGGATGCCCAGTTTTGAACTGCGCAATCTGTTCTGAAACTATTCCATTTCGAACAATGACAGTGCCACACAACATTGAGGATGACAACCCTGTGAAGACAGGGCTTAATTCCCACAAGAACTGTGTAGTGGTCGATCCTACCAATACTGTTACGGACAGGTTGATCTGTGACAGGTTTCATTCTATGATTGAAGCTGACAGGAGGATATTTCAGACAAGACACACGTGACAGAAATACAGAGTGTCTTGATCATGAACATGGTTAATCCCATTGCATTTGTTGACAGCGGGGATAAGGCCCGGCTTTGAATCAGAGACCTTGGTCTGCCTGTACAAGCTGAATGTCGCTGTGTGGTGTTTTGACTGTAGCTCAGATTGTTAAAGTAATAGTGAGGTCTTTTGTGTGCAACAAGGAGACAGAGAGTACATAACATTACTGTGTTAATTTGAATCCTCTGTCTGTACCCTGAGTGTTTCCCTCATTATGAATCATCGGTGTTTGGACCCCAACTGTTGTCCTCAGTGAGTTCTTTATTTTAATTTTTTTTTTTAGAGTTACAGCACTGAAACGGGCCCTTCGGCCCACCGAGTCTGTGCCAACCATCAACCACCCATTTATGCTAATCCTACATTAATCCCATTACCCTCTCAGCATCCCCACCTTCCCTCAATTCCCCTACCACCTAGGGGCAATTTACAATGGCCAATTTACCTATCAACCTGCAAGTCTTTGGCTGTGGGAGGAAACCGGAGCACCCGGCGTAAACCCACGTGGTCACAGGGAGAACTTGCAAACTCCGCACAGGCAGTATCCAGAATCAAGCCCGGGTAGCTGGAGCTGTGAGGATGCGGTGCTAACCACTGCGCCGCCCCAAACACAGTGTATCCTCTGTCTGTATCCCAACTGTTCCCCTCCGTCTGAAACCTCGGTGTGTGTACCCCAACTGTTCTCCTCGGAGTGAATCCTCGGTATCTGTATCCCGACTGTTGTCATTGTGAATCCCCGGTGTCTGTAACCCAACTGTTGCCTTCAGAGTGAATCCTCCTTGTGTGTACCCCGACTGTTCTCCTCGGAGTGAATCCTCGGTATCTGTATCCCGACTGTTGTCATTGTGAATCCTCGGTGTGTGTATCCCGACTGTTGTCATTGTGAATCCTCGGTGTGTGTATCCCGACTGTTGTCATTGTGAATCCTCGGTGTGTGTATCCCGACTGTTGTCATTGTGAATCCTCGGTGTGTGTATCCCGACTGTTGTCATTGTGAATCCTCGGTGTGTGTATCCCGACTGTTGTCATTGTGAATCCTCGGTGTGTGTATCCCGACTGTTGCCCTCAGAGTGAATCCTCGTGAGCATTCCAACTATTCCCGTCAGTAAATTCTCGGTGTTTGTATCTCTACTGATCCCCTCAGAGTGAATCCCTGGTGTGCGTATCCCGACTGTTATCCTCAGTGTGAGTCCTTCGTGTGTGTATCCCGACTGTTGGCCTCAGAACGAATCCTCGTTGTGTGTATGCCGACTGTTCCCCTCCGAGTGAATCCCTGGTGTGTATATCCCGACTCTTCCCCTCAATGAATCCTCGGTGTCTGTATCCCAACTGTTCCTCTCAGAGTGATTCTTCTGTGTCTGAGTCCCGACTGTTCCCTTCAGTGAGACTCCTCGGTGTTTGTATTCCGACTGTTGCCCTCAGTGTGAATCCCTAAAGTATTGCTGAACTTGTATGTTGAGAGTTGCACCTAAGTGAAAGCACCTTGCCTTAATTTTTTTTATTCTTCACCAGGAATACCAGGACTTGGAGCGTGACCCTCCAGCACTGTGTTCAGCAGGTCCAGTAGGAGATGACTGTAAGTTCACAGAGTAATGGAATGTTTTATTTGTGTGATGTTCAGTCGTGGACAAGGCTTTCATTTAAATGTCACTTTTCAGAATTGTACTGTGGAACTCAATACCTGGAATGAGACATGAGAGTTGTGAAGAAAAGCTTGAAAAACTGGTGGATTTTTTTTTCCTTCTGCTTTTTCTGAATAGACGATGAAAAGTTGTTTAATGGAGGTTTTCAGCGAAAGGCGAAATGGTGAAAGGTTGTTTCCATTGGCTAATGAATGGGATTAGGGCGAGAAGGGTGAAGTTGGAAGAAACTTGGACTTCGAGCATTATCTGAAGTTGCAATTTAAAACTTGATGCTCTTGTGACATTGAGTGACCTGATTGTCAATTGAAGAATACACAATTTCATAATTACACAAATATTGACACAAAACTAGATTTTCCCTGATTAGCAAATGACTTCTTCGAGCTGCCTTTGACCTTCATTCATACCTTAATTCTTGATTTCTATTCACACTCTTCCCCTTTTCTCTCCAGCATATTGCACACTTTCCATATTGTTAATCCGTATCTCATTTCTGTCTTCGTCTTGTTTGTTCTCTCTTTGTCTATAACATGTCATATTACCTCTGTACTCAGTATATTTTTCTTGAACTTTTTTCATGAGATGGAATAGACAGGACACATTGTCTTTTGAGGGAGGGCAGAAAGAGATGCTGGGATGTGAGGATGTGAGAGTGAAGTTTGTGAAATTTGTCCTCGAGCTTTTCAAAATGATTTGAAGAGAAACTACTGGGCAGAAAGTACTAGAAGCTGAAGAAAAATATTGCATCAATATAGATGACAGAAATTCTGATGCATCCAAGGAAATTAGGTACATTAGACCTGCTCGGATTATGTGGACTTCTGGAGTTCTAATGGGGATAGATTGACTCTCAAAATGCGACAAAAATGGGATGACGGAATTATTTAGACCCAACAATGATCTGTTTAATGAAAACAAGAAATGCTGGAACCACTCAGCAGGTCTGGCAGCATCTGTGAAAAGAGAAGCAGAGTTAACGTTTCGGGTCAGTGACCCTTCTTCGGAACTGATAAATATTAGAAAAGTCACAGGTTATAAGCAAGTGAGGTGGGTGTGGGGCAAGAGATAACAAAGGAGAAGGTGTAGATTGGGCAAGGCCACATAGCTGACCAAAAGGTCACGGAGCAAAGGCAAACAATATGTTAATGGTGTGTTGAAAGAAAAAGCATTAGTACAGATTAGGTGTTAACGGACTGAATATTGAACAGCAGCAAGTGCAAACCTGAAAAAAAAACAGTGGGTAAGCAAACTGAACAAACTAAGATGAAATGAAATAAATGCAAAAAAAGATTGTAAAAAATAATGTAAAAACAAGGAAGAAAAAAAAAAACTAAAAATGACAGTAAAATGGGGGGCTGTCATGCTCTGAAATTATTGAACTCAGTGTTCAGTCCGGCAGGCTGTAGTGTGCCTAATCGGTAGATGAGCTGCTGTTCCTCGAGCTTGCGTTGATGTTTACTGGAACACTGCAGCAATCCCAGGACAGAGATGAGAGCAGGGGGGAGTGTTGAAATGGCAAGCAACCGGAAGCTCAGGGTCCTGCTTGCGGACTGAGCGGAGATGTTCCGCAAAGCGGTCACCCAGTCTGCGCTTGGTCTCCCCAATGTAGAGGAGACCACACTGTGAGCAGCGAATACAGTATACTACATTGAAAGAAGTACAAGTAAATCGCTGCTTCACCTGAAAGGAGTGTTTGGGGCCTGGGATAGTGAGGAGAGAGGAGGTAAATGGGCAGGTATTACACCTGCGATTGCAGGGATATGTTTATATTAAAATGTATGATAGCACTTACTTGGGCCAGCGATATCCATTTCTGCTGTGGCATCCATGCACAGCACACAAGTGCTGCACTCTCTATTGTTTTAATTAGGAATCCTACGTTTTGATCTACTACCCATCAGACTTTCCATTATAACTTCCTAAGTTCATAGTTATTTTTAACTGCATATGTAAACTTGTCACACTAAACATACCTTGTTACCAGTGAAGGTGCCACAATGCCAGTATGGGTGTTAACATTGGAAACGAGGGCCAAATTTATGACTGCAAAATTAGGGCGAGACTCACTTTCATTTGCTGTGATCCAATTGGACCCCGCTTCATTGGATCTTGACTCTCTGTGCACACCGCAGGAGCCAGACCAATAGAAAGTGTCTGCTGACCAAAGATGGGAACTGAATATCTAGGAGTATTCAGTATTTAGGAAGAATAGGCAAAAAGGGAAAGGAGGATGGGTTGCGTTGTTAGTAAAGGAGGAAATCAATGCAATAGTGAGGAAGGATTACCTAGATATAGATTGGTCGAACCAAATTAGCAATAATACTGTGGAGGAGGATTTCCTGGAGTGTTTAAGTGGCAGTTTTTAGACCAATCCCTTGAGGAAATAACTAGAGAACAGGCTATCCTAGACTGGGTATTGTGCAGTGAGAAAGGATTAATTAACAATCTTGTTGTGTGGGGTCCCTTGAGGTGGAGCGACCATAATATGATAGAATTCTTCATTAAGATGGAGAGTGAAGTAGTTGAATCTGAAACTAGGCTCCTGAATCTAAATAAAGTAAAGTACGAAGGTTTGAGGCACGAGTTGGTCATGGTAGATTGGGGAACTTTACTAAACGGGTTGATGGTGGATAGGCAATGGAGAATATTTAAAGAATGTGTGCATGAATTACAATAAATATTCATTCCTATCTGGCGCAAAAATAAAACCGGAAGGGTGGCTCAACTGTGGCTTACAAAAGAAATTAGGGATAGTATTAGATCCAAAGATGAGGCATATAAAATTGCCAGAAAAAGCAGCAAGTCTGAGGATTGGGAGCGGTTTAGAATTCAGCAAAGGAGGACAAAGAGGTTGTTAAAGCAGGGGAAAATAGAGTATGAGAGTAAACGTGCGGGGAACATAAAAACTGACTGTAAAAGCTTCGAAAAAAGTGAAGCGTGAAAGATTAGTGAAGACAAATGTAGGTCCCTTACAGTCAGAAACGGGGGAAATTATAATGGGGAACAAAGAAATGGCAGAACAATTAAACACGATGGCTGGTGAGTCCAGAACCAGGGGTCACAGTCTCAGGATACGGGGTATGCCATTTAGAACCGAGATGAGGAAATATTTCTCGACGCAGAGGGTGGTGAACCTGTGGAATTCTCTACCGCAGATGGCAGTGGAGGCCAAGTCATTAAATATATTCAAGAAGGAGATAGATATATTTCTTAATGTCAAAGGGATCAAGGGATATGGGGAGAAAGCGGGAACAGGGTACTGAATTAGACAATCAGCCATGATCTTTTTTGAATGGCGGAGCTGGCCCGACGGCAGGCCTCCTCCTGCTCCTAGTTTCTAAGCTGCCCTTTCGTCAGTTGTTCCCCCAATGTCCTGTTTAGCAATGCAGATTAGTGAGAGACTAGTAAATGTTAGTATTCAGAGGGATTTGGGTGTTTTTGGACACGAATCACAAGGTTAATATGTAGATAGAGCAAGCAATTAGGCAGGCACATGATACCTTTAGACTTGATTGCAAAGTGTTTAGCATATAAGAGTCAAGTCTTGCTACAATTAAATATGGCTTTGGTGAGACCAGACCTGGATTACTAACAGTTTTGGTCTCGTTACCTATGGAAGGATGTACTTAGCTTAGAAGGAAAGGTTCATTCGACTCATTCTTGAGATGAACAAGTTGTCCTATGAGGAGAGATTGAGTAGAATGGGTCTACCGTCGCCAGAGTTTAGAAGAATGAGAGGTGATTTCATTGAGATGTACAAGATTCTGAGAAGGCTTGATAGGAAAGATACTGAGAGGCTGTTTTCCCTGGCTGAACTGTCTAGAACTGGGGGGTCGGCCATTTTGGACTGGGTTGCGAAATTTCTGAACTCAGACTTGTGAATCTATTCTCCACCTTAGAGAGCTGTAGATACTCAGTTGTTGAGTATATTCAAGGCTGACATCAACAGATCCATGTAAACTAAGGCGATCTAGGGAAATGGGGATAGGACAGGAATTGGAGGTGATGTTGAAATTCAGCCGTAATATTGAATGGCAGACCAGACATAGAGGGGCCTATTTCTTAAGTTCTTATTCCTTCCAACTGCTTCAAATATGATGTAAAGTAACAATACCTCAGAACAGAGCATGTAAGGTGTGTGCAAGGGAAGCGGGTAGATAAGTCTGTAGTAGGAACCAATGAGGACAAATGAAAACCAAGAATCAACCATAAGTAGGCTGAGAAAGAAAGGAGCACCCTCTTTGGAGCCTCTCAAAATGATTTTGTTGACTGGTGGCTACAGTAAGACCTTAATACTGGGGTACAGTATGAGTGGGTACGGGTCTGTCACTGAACAACACTGGGATGACAGACCTGTACCGACCAGTACTGTACCCCCAGTGTTGTGCCGTAACACAGCTGTGCCCCCTTGTTGCACAGTGACGGACCTGCAAACTCTTCCCCCCCCCCCCCCCCCCCCGTGTTGCATGGTAACGAATCTGCAACCCCCAGGTGTTGAACGGGGTTGGGCCTGCACCCACCAGTACTGTACCCGAGTGTTGCAGTTTTTAGGGAAGGTAAAACCTTGTGGTTGGGGGTGGGGGGGGTGTGGTTTAGAGAGCAGTAATGAGGTATTGATCACCTTAAGAGAAATACCAATTAACACTGCTCTTTCTTCCACAGATTTTCATTGGCAAGCCACTATCATGGGGCCAGTAAGTATTCTGTCTTTGTACAAAGTGCCTTTCACTGTCTCTGCCAATGTTTTTGCTAACCCTGTCTCTGCTGTTTTATTGTAGAGTGACAGCCCTTACCAAGGTGGTGTCTTCTTCCTGAATATCCAGTTCCCCTCAGATTATCCTTTCAAGCCACCCAAGGTGAGAGCTACAGATTGGCATTCAAAGCTTTGTTGGCTTTAGTTAATGTGTCTGCTGGAAGGAGTAATGGTCTCTTGTTCCCTCCTCTCTTTCCACAGGTGTCATTTACAACAAAGATCTATCATCCAAACATTAACAATAATGGAAGCATTTGCCTCGATATTCTCCGCTCACAATGGTCCCCGGCTTTAACACTGTCAAAAGGTAAGGGCAACCTCTGTTCATTGTCCTGGGGTCAAGCAGGAGTTGTCAGTTTCCGTGCATAAAGACAGAGCTAAACGATCCCATAACCAATGGATCAGATCTAAGCTCTGCAGTCCTGCCACATCCAGCCATGAATGGTGGTGGACAATTGAAACAACTAACTGGAGGAGGTGGCTGCACAAATATCCCCATCCTCAATGATGGGGGAGTCCAGCACATCAGTGCGAAAGATAAGGCAGAAGCATTTGCAACGATCTTCAGCCAGAAGTGCCCAGTTGGTGATCCATCTCGGCTTCCTTCTGAAGTCCCCAGCATCACAGATGCCAGACTTCAGCCAATTCGATTCAGTCTGCGTGATATCAAGAAACGACTGAAGGCACTGAATACTACAAAGGCTATGGGTCCTGACAATATTCCGGCAATAGTACTAAAGACCTGTGCTCCAGAACTTGCCACGCCCCTAGCCCAGCTGTTCCAGTACAGCTACAACACTGGCATCAACCCAGCAATGTGGAAAATTGCCCAGATATGTCCTGTACACAAAAAGCAGGACAAGTCCAACCCGGCCAGTTAACGCCCCATCAGTCAACTCTCAATCATCAGTAAAGTGATGGAAGGTGTCATCAACAGTGCCATCAAGCAGCACTTAGTTAGCACCAACCTGCTCAGTGATGCTCAGTTTGAGTTCCGCAAGGGCCACTCAACTCTTGACATCATTACAGCCTTGGTTCAAACATGGACAAAAGAGCTGAACTCAAGAGGTGAGGTGAGAGTGACTGCCCTTGACATCTAGACAGCATTTGACCGAGTGTGACATCAAGGAGCACCAGCAAAACTGGAGTCAATGGAATCAGGGGGCAAACTCTCCGCTGGTTTGAGTCATACCTAACGCAAAGGAGGATGGTTGTGGTTGTTGGAGGTCAATCATCTGAGCTCCAGGACATCACTGCAGGAGTTCCTCAGGGTAGTGTCCTCAGCCCAGCCATCTTCAGCTGCTTCATCAATGACCTTCCTTCAATCATAAGGTCAGAAGTGGGGATGTTCGCTGATGATTGCACAATGTTCAGCACCATTCGCGACTCCTCAGATACTGAAGCAGTCCATGTAGAAATGCAGCAAGACCTGGACAGTATCCAGGCTTGGGCTGATAAGTGGCAAGTAACATTCGCGCCACACAAGTGCCAGGCAATGACCATCTCCTACAAGAGAGAATCTAACCATCTCCCTTTGACATTCAATGGCATTACCATCGCTGAATCCCCCACTATCAACATCCTTGGGGCTACCATTGACCAGAAACTGAACTGGAGTAGCCATATAAATACCGTGGCTACAAGAGCAGGTCAGAGGCTAGGAATCCTGCGGCGAGTAACTCATCTCCTGTCTCCCCAAAGCCTGTCCACTGTCTACCAGGCACAAGTCAGGAGTGTGATGGAATACTCTCCACTTGCCTGGATGGTTGAAGCTCCAACAATACTCAAGAAGTTTGACACCGTCCAGGACAAAGCTTGATTGGCACCCCATCAACAAATATTCACTCCCTCCACCACCGACGTACAGTGGCAGCAGTGTGTACCATCTACAAGATGCAATGCAGCAACGCACCAAGGCTCCTTAGACAGCACCTTCCAAACCCACAACCTCTACCAACTAGAAGGACAAGGGCAGAAAATACATGGGAACACAACTACCTGCAAGTTCCCCTGCAAGTCACACACCACCCTGACTTGGAACTATATCATCGTTCCTTCACTGTCGCTTGGTCAAAATCCTGGAACTCCCTTCCAGACGGCACTGTGGGTGTACCTACCTCACACGGACTGCAGCATTTCAAGAAGGCAGCTCACCACCACCTTCTCAAGGGCAATTAGGGATGGGCAATAAATGCTGGCTTCGCCAGTGATGTCCACATCCCATGAATGAATAAAAAAAAGGTCTGTACTCGTCGTGCTGAAAATACAGGATCCTCAATCCCAGTCTGTGCTTAGTTGGCTGACCCTGGCCAAGGCAACATTTGGGATGAGATGCTTGGCTCTGGTACTAGGCCACAGGAACCTTGACTAGGTGTGTTGCTGCAGGTCACCATTTCATGATTTTGTGTGCATGTCAGCGAAGGGTAGCTTTGGTTTTTCTGCCAGTGCCCTGGATGGTCAAATAGCTAGCCAAACTGTTAACTTTTATTTGTATCCCAACTTGAGGCAAGCCCCATTAACACATCACCGCTGTGCTCACCTCCACATATTTAGTCCCGATCCAGCAACGCCTCTATGTGAACATTCTCATCCTAAAGTTTCAGATTCTTTGCCTTTCCCATCCCTATTTCTGTAACTCCCACCAGGCCTACAACCCTCCAAGATCTCTCGTCTCCAGTTCTGGCCTCCTGTTCATCCCTGATTTTAATTGTTCCACCATTCATGGCTGGACACGCAGCTGCTGAGGCCCTAAGCTTTGGAATACCTAAAATTCACCACGTCTTCCTGTCTCTTCCTTTAACACGCTCCTTGAAACTGCCCTCTTTGACCAAGCTTTTGGTCACCTGTCCTAAGATCATCTTCTGTTTCTTGTTATCATTTTGTCTGATAAGGCTCCTGTGAAGTGTTTCGTGATATTTTATTATGTAAGGGCACGACATAAATACAAATTGTTAATGCCATATTTTTGGCAAAGGCAGTAATCCAAAGTAGGGCTCACAGCTGATTTCCACCTATCTTCACCACACACCTCTGTCCAGAGCAAGAGGTGAATCACAGTGACCCAGCAGCAATCAGACACTTACATAAGGTACTTGAGGGTGTTGGCGTTTCATTTTTTGTGCACAAGAGATTGTGAAGGTGATTGCTGAGGTTAGAGGGACAGAGTTAGAAGGAAAAGAAGGCAAATGAAAGAGGGCTTTCAAAATACGTCGATGAGAAAAGGATAGAGAGCACTTGGAAACTGGGGGAAGAAAGCAAATTCAACTCTTCACATGCTATGATAAAGAGCAGCAAATATGTTCACACAAAAACATTGTGAAGAAGTTTGTGGGACCCTAGCTCTCTTTAGAGTTATGAGTCAATGGGCAGAATGGAATCAGACTGACCCTCGTCCCATCACCCTGTGAGAAATCACAGACTGACCGTCGTCCCATCACCCTGTGAGGAGCATCACAGACTGACTCTCGTCCTTTCACTCTGTGGGGAATCAGAGACTCGCCCTCGTTAATCGACCTGTGGAGAAATCACAGGCACTGAAGGTAAGCTTCATGAGTACCCATTGCTGAACTATGAATCTGTGGAATGCCAAGTGTTGGTCAATAACCATTTGTCATGTCTCTCTCTGTCTCTCTCTTTCAGTTCTTCTGTCTATTTGTTCGCTGTTGTGTGACCCAAACCCTGATGATCCTTTGGTACCAGAGATTGCACACACCTACAAATCTGACAGGGAGAAGTAAGTGTTCAGGACAGCACATCATCCTGAGATTAAACTGGTTTAATGAGCACTTTGGAGTTTGCATTGGAGCAGGCAGAGTGGACGTGAAATTGAACTGTGGGATTCCAAGAATGAGTGGGTGCAAATACTGTTTGTTTGCTTTGCTCCCTGCTTTAAATCTCTCTGGCCCCTTGTTCAGAACTGTCTGTCCCTATCATCCCTGTCCCAATCTTCAGGAATTCTTAAATACTTTATCACATTGCTCCAAAATCGGCATTGTTCTGATGAAAAAAAGCCCCAATTTTTCAGTCATGAAGTGCATAAGATCAATTCAGGTCTTCAGGCATAAAGGAACTACCCCTGCTGTGGAAAGGGTCCATGGAAGGGCCCTGAGGGGACGCGGCCAGTATCCAGGTGGGGGCGGGGGATGCGGTTGGGACCACCTGATGGCGGGGTGGAGGGTGCAGGCAGGCTCTGGTGGGGGCTCCGAGTGGGGGTTGGGTCAGAGGTGGGCTGCAGGACAAGCCTCTGTGTGGGTGGATGTTGGGCGCTGCCTTAGCCCTGTGTTGTTGGTGTCAGAGTGATGTTGCAGTGCGATGAGTTGACAGGGCGGAGAAAGTTTGCGAATTTAAAGCTGGCAATAATTCTCTCTCTCTCTCTCTTGCTCCAGGTACAACAAACTGGCCAGAGATTGGACAAGCAAATATGCAATGTAACAGTGACAAACAAGAAAAAGTAACTCCTTTACATAATCTGGAATGCAAAAATAAAAGCTGGCTGCAGTTTTATGGAATCCCATGTGCCATTCACAATGAATTTTATACTTGGTGAAGGGGGAAGGAGCTGTCTGTGTCTGAATGCTGAAGCATTCTGGCCCTGGCTCAAGCAGTCGGCCTGCCATATATGGATGTGTATTTTGAAATATACATATATATATATTTCCTTTTTTTATCGCCAGTTTCTGTGACCGCCGTCAATTGTTTGCTGGTCCCCCAGCATTTTACCAGTCACAGAGGGGAGGGAGGGAATAGCAACTCAGTAAGTGTTTTTTTTGGAAATGTGAAGCTTGTTTTCTTGCTCTATTTATGCTGTCTGCAGTGCATCCTGTAGAGTGCGTGTGTTTTTTTAAATATATAGATTATATAAGTGTGTCTGTATGTACACATAGAAATCACAGAGCCTCTTGAGCACGGTTTTAGTGAATAGTGCAATTCGTACCCGTGTGTTGTCACGGTTGTTCTGCACCTGCTGAACTTTGCTGGGAATGAAGGCTCATTTGCAGATATGAACTGGTGTGTGGCTGCTGTATACTTACTAAGAAGTTTGTTTTGAATCCCCACCCCTCACCTTCGGATGCGACTCCCTCGTCCCAAGGTGTATAGGCTCCGTTGGTGCAGACGCCCCGAGATCTCTCCCAAGCAGCCACTCTGCTGGTACGTTGCCTCGTTCCATTCACTCCTGCTTGTTCTCCAGTGTGTACCATGGGCTGGTGATTCTGCTTCATCCCCCAAGACCGAGCAACTCATCGTCCTTGCAGGGCCGGCCAGGCTGCCAAAAGTGGAACCTGGGACTTCCCTGTCTGTTAGCGTCTGCATTACTGTCCATGGAGTCATCAGGGACCTTTGTTACATTAATTGGTCCCCCGCCCCCCCGCTTGAACAAGGGTGCGGCAAATGGCAGGGGGCGTCCTATTGCATTCATGTGACAGGTGCACCTGATATTTTGCAGCTTCAGACTGAGTTTTCCAGCGAGTACTGTAGGCCCGTGGTTGCTTGTGACGGGACTGAGGGTTTCCTTAGTGCATTCAAAATAGGACCCTTGCAGTCAGTCGGCAGAGTAGGCATTGACTCAGATTCCACTCGCCTAGGTGAGATTGTCAGCCAGATCCTTGAGATGAGATGAGTGAAAGCTGGCAGGCAGTTAGACCACAGGCCCCATTGACTTGCCAGCAACAGCTTTTGGGCAGCAATCAGGAGTGTGATCAATGCCTGAGCTTTTCCCGACCTAAGCCCAGGAGCACTCAGACCTATTAAGACACCAATATTGTCACCACAGCTGAAGCCTAACTCAGCAGAGAATGAGATCAAAGAGAAAAAGCTCCTTTTGCACTGGGATCTTTCTAGTCTATGCGGTTCAATACCACGCTATTCGCCAATGCGCCTGGGGCCTCAATGCAGCTTGCACAGGCCTCATGAAACCTGCTTCTGGGAGGAGGGAGCTTGTGATTGGTCCCTTTTGGTTAAACCAACCTTTGAGAGTCAGATTTCAGGGCAGGTGAGAGATCAGTGCTCACTTGGACAGTGCTTGATTAAGCAGTAATTTCAGTCAAGGACCTCGTGTTGTTCCACTGAGTTTAAAACCACCATGAATGCTCTTGCTATCCGTGAGGCCGAATGGAGTTTACCCCAGGACAGTTAGATGGCTGAGCTGCCTGGAATCTAGCCCTGGATGTTTCATAATCTTTGCCTTGTGCTGCCCCATCAGTAATAGGCTGTGGAGAAGTCCCGTATGCACAGAATTCGAAGTGAGTTTGTTAATGAACTGCACAGAATGGAATCTGTGCCTGCTGCACGTTAGCCCGTGCAGAGTCATGCTTGCTCGGTATGATGAGGGATTCGAGGCGGTTTCTGCACTCCTTGGCAAACTGTTATGTATTTTTTCAAGATGACGAAAATTAGGATTGAGAGAGGAAAAGATAAAAATACATGGATTTTAAGTTTTAAAAAATGATGCGGTTTAACTCAGCTTTCACGGAATGATCTAGCCTCTTTTGTTGGTACCATGTAGTGTTTTGTCTTTTTTAACAGTATGTTTGAATATGCAAAGTCCTTTCCTACGCTATGTGAATAAATTGGTGGCTGGTTTCTGCTGTACCTTAGTTGGTCATTGTCTTTGTCAAAATGAAGCGTTGGCCATGCAGGCAAGGAACGTAGGCCATTCAGTGCCTATGGGCTAGGAACGTAGGCCATTCAGCCACTCTGGGTTAGGAACGACGACTGTTGAGACCCTCTGGGCTTGTTCCACCATTCAGTTAGATCATGTCTAGTCTGTATCCTTACTCTGTCTACCTGCCTTCGCTCTGCATAACCCTTAATACCCTTTCCAAACAAAAATCTATCAGCATCAGTTTTGAAATTTACAACTGACCACCCCTCCCTCACCCCAACAGTTTGTTGGGGGAGAGAAAGGAACAAGATTTGCACTAGCCTTTGTGTGAAGAAATATTTCCTGTCATGACCCTGAAATGGCCCAGCACGAATTTTAAGATCTTTTCTCCCTTGTGCTGAACTTTTCTCTTCCCCAATCATCTTCCCTTTAATCATCTTAAACAGCTCAATTAGATCACCCCTAAATCTACTTGACTCACCTGTATATGTGACATTGATGTCTGCAATTGGATTGGCGGGCACAGATCTTAAAAGCCGTGCCCTTCATGCTGATGAGTCCAAGGATACTGCTTGCAGGACAGCTCTCTGCCTGTCCACAGTACTGACGAGCACAGCATCTCCCAATGATCCCATCACTGTTATTCCCATCAAAACCTTTCACACTTCCTTATGCATTGAGCACAAAATGTGGCAACTTCCTCATGTTAGTCTTGGTTACACTTTGATCTGCTCTATTAGGTTTCTGGTCTCCTGTCCTAAAGTTGCACTTTTTTTTTTGAAGCTTTACATGTTCTGGGATCTTGTGTGCTGCACTCAGATAGGTGACCATTTTCTGCTCAGAGAGAGCAAATCTTTATTGGCTTTAACTCGAGAGCAAGTTGATGGTGTTTGAACTAAACAGTGATTTTTGCTTGAGCTGAAAGATGCACAGAAGCCAGGCTTAATCCTCTTAGAGCCATTTGTCTTCATCAGACATGTCGAATAATTATTGGCTGAAATCTGTGAGCTTTGGCTGTGCTCCATTGTGAGGAATAAATGCTTGCCTCAGTCGTAAGGTTTGTTGGATCAGTTCCCACTCCAGTGGCTTGAGCACAACCTCCTGGCTGACAGTCCCATTGCTGTACTTAGTCCCTCAGTACTGAAGTACTGCTGCACTTTCAGGGTCTATCTTTCGGGTGACACGTTAAAGCAAGGCTCCGTCTGCACTCTCAAGTTAAAGATCCCATTGCACGTCTGGCAGAGGAGCATGGGAGTTCTCCCCAGTGTCCTGGTCGATATTAATCTCTGAATCAACATTACTTAAAACAGATTATCTGGCCATTATTTCATTAGTTTGTGGGACCTTGCTCTGTCCAAGTTGGCTGCCGCATTTCCAACATTACAACACTAACTACCCTTAAAAAATAGTTCATTGGCTGCAAAGCGCCGTGGAACGTCCTGTCATTGAAAAGTGCTCTAGAAATGCAAGTTCTTTCCAGCATTCAGTATTAGGACCTACTGAACATTCATTTGAAATCACACGTCTTCAACAAAATAATTGGATGCCTGTGCGTCACCCAAACCCCTCCACTGCAGAGAAATCGTACAAAGGAAATATTTAAAGAAAACCGTGGAGCTCAAGACGCAAGTCCCTCTATTCAGACGGGATGCATCCCAGAATACTAATGGAGGTAAGTGGTGTGGGCAAGTAGTTGGTAGATGCAGTGAAAGGCATGCCTGAAGAGAGATTGGATGCAGAAGTAAAAAGGGAGGTGGGATTCTGGGTTTGAATCATGGAGCTGTCAAATATTGAAATAGGGGAGAAATGGTGAATTTGTACAAGGGTTTCGGGAGGTCACATTTGATTTTTACATTATGGGCACCTTATCATCTGAAGTGTACTAGAATCAAGCAAAGGGAAAAGGCAGCACATTAATACTAGGAATGAGAGTTTAGAGCTGGACAGAATAACTCCAAAGCTTCCCCCCCCCCCCGGAACATAACTGATTGAAAGGGATCCAAGAGGTTTTCAACAATTTTTTTTAGAGAACAGCACAAACAGGCCCTTCGGCCCACCGAGTCTATGCCGATCACCACCCATTTATACTAATCCCATATTTCTACCACATCCCCACCTGTCCCTATATTTCCCTGCCACCTACCTATACTAGGGGCAATTTATAATGGCCAATTTACCTATCAACCTGCAAGTCTTTTGGCTTGTGGGAGGAAACCCACGCAGACACAGGGAGAACTTGCAAACTCCACACAGGCAGTACCCAGAATTGAACCCGGGACGCTGGAGCTGTGAGGCTGCGGTGCTAACCACTGTGCCACTGTGCTGTAAGGTTTCGAGGGCAAACGGTGAAATATTCCCATTTGTTGGGAATATTTTTGTATCAGGAAGAAGGGACATGGACTGAAGATTCTAACGCAAGCAATGAAGAGAAGTTAGAAGCAATTTAGACGAGCAGTTGAAAAGCAATAGCGTCCAAGGCTACAGGGCAAGTTCTGGAAAATAGGATTAGAATAGATAGGCTCGATGGCCGGCACGGACACGGTGGGCCGAAGGGCCTGTTTCTGTGCTGTATTGCTCTACGATTTTATTTTTTTTCCAGAACGTTAATAGAACAGGGAATGTGTCACCACCTCCTGGGCAGCTCTCACAAACGTTCTGGCACCCTTCTCTTTCCATCATCTATTTATTTGACAGTTCAGGGCCTGATTTGCCTCTTGCCCCCGTTTAATTGAAACAGCTCCTGCATCCGCAAGCATCCTATTTTAGCTAAAGTAGGCGAAACGGCTCCTCGAACGGGCCCAGCCTTTCAATAACATTATGAGTGATTTGTATCTCTGCTCCATTTACCTGGTGTGGTTCCAAACACCATTGCCAAATAAAAAGCTCCTGAAATTTTCCATTGACCCTCAGCCTCAAGATGATTTGGAGGGGGAAGAGTTCCTGCTTTCCACTACCCTTTATATGAAGAAATGATTCCTGATAGCACTCGTGAATGACTTCGTTCTAATTTTAAGGTTGTGCCTCATTGTTCTGGAATTGCCCCACCGGAGGAAATAGTTTCTCTCTCCACACCCGATCGATTCCTTTGAATAACAAAAGCACAAATGAGAGTTCCGCTAACTGAAGGTTGAGGGAAGATTCACGGAATGGATGGTCCCAGTAGTCGCTGCATGGAAGCAAGGACTATGATGGGAGCCTTTAAATTGTCAACATAGATTTTGGGATGAGAGGCATTAACTTGACTGTCACCAACCTCGATTCTGGTGCCGTGTGATGTGAAGGGCAGAGAATGACTTGTTCGACGCAAGGGCCCATGTGCTTTCGTGCAGCCCTAAAATTTGTTCCAACGTTGCATGGGAGGTCAGATGAACCAATGAGGAGAAATAATTTCGATGTATGAGAAAGGAGCGAGGAAAATAGATGAATTCGATAGCTAAACCAAAGAGCTGGCACTGGCACGATGCGCCGAGTGGCCTCTTTGTGCGATATTATTCTGTGATTCAATAAAATCCATTTGGCATGCAATTGCCAGGTCAACATGGAATACAATCACATCTGCTGCAGCTCCACTAGAAGCAGGTTGTGGAGCGGCCGCTGGTGGCGCTGTCTCTGGAGGTCCGGGGAGCGGGCGCCGCTGGTGGTGCTGTCTCTGGAGGTCAGGAGTGGGCGCCGCTGGTGGCGCTGTCTCTGGAGGTCCGGGAACGGGCGCCGCTGTCTCTGGAGGTCCGGGAGCGGGCGCCACTGGTGGCGCTGTCTCTGGAGGTCCGGGAGCGGGCACCGCTGTCTCTGAAGGTCAGGAGTGGGCGCCGCTGGTGGCGCTGTCTCTGGAGGTCCGGGAGCGGGCGCCGCTGGTGGCGCTGTCTCTGGAGGTCCGGGAGCGGGCGCCGCTGGTGGCGCTGTCTCTGGAGGTCAGGAGTGGGCGCCGCTGGTGGCGCTGTCTCTGGAGGTCCGGGAACGGGCGCCGCTGTCTCTGGAGGTCCGGGAGCGGGCGCCACTGGTGGCGCTGTCTCTGGAGGTCCGGGAGCGGGCACCGCTGGTGACGCTGTCTCTGGAGTTCCGGGAGCGGGCACCGCTGGTGGCGCTGTCTCTGAAGGTCAGGAGTGGGCGCCGCTGGTGGCGCTGTCTCTGGAGGTCCGGGAGCGGGCGCCACTGTTGGCGCTGTCTCTGGAGGTCCGGGAGCGGGCACCGCTGGTGGCGCTGTCTCTGAAGGTCAGGAGTGGGCGCCGCTGGTGGCGCTGTCTCTGGAGGTCCGGCAGCGGGCGCCGCTGGTGGCGCTGTCTCTGGAGGTCCGGGAGCGGGCGCCGCTGTCTCTGGAGGTCAGGAGTGGGCGCCGCTGGTGGCGCTGTCTCTGGAGGTCCGGGAGCGGGCGCCGCTTGTGGCGCTGTCTCTGGAGGTCCGGGAGTGGGCGCCGCTGGTGGCGCTGTCTCTGGAGGTCAGGAGTGGGCGCCGCTGGTGGCGCTGTCTCTGGAGGTCCGGGAACGGGCGCCGCTGTCTCTGGAGGTCCGGGAGCGGGCGCCACTGGTGGCGCTGTCTCTGGAGGTCAGGAGTGGGCGCCGCTGGTGGCGCTGTCTCTGGAGGTCAGGAGTGGGCGCCGCTGGTGGCGCTGTCTCTGGAGGTCCGGGAACGGGCGCCGCTGTCTCTGGAGGTCAGGAGTGGGCGCCGCTGGTGGCGCTGTCTCTGGAGGTCCGGGAACGGGCGCCGCTGTCTCTGGAGGTCCGGGAGCGGGCACCGCTGGTGGCGCTGTCTCTGGAGGTCCGGGAGCGGGCACCGCTGTCTCTGAAGGTCAGGAGTGGGCGCCGCTGGTGGCGCTGTCTCTGGAGGTCCGGGAGCGGGCACCGCTGGTGGCGCTGTCTCTGAAGGTCAGGAGTGGGCACCGCTGGTGGCGCTGTCTCTGGAGGTCCCGGAGCGGGCGCCACTGGTGGCGCTGTCTCTGGAGGTCCGGGAGCGGGCGCCACTGGTGGCGCTGTCTCTGGAGGTCCGGGAACGGGCGCCGCTGCTGGCGCTGTCTCTGGAGGTCCGGGAACGGGCGCCGCTGGTGGCGCTGTCTCTGGAGGTCCGGGAGCGGGCACCGCTGGTGGCGCTGTCTCTGGAGGTCAGGAGTGGGCGCCGCTGGTGGCGCTGTCTCTGGAGGTCCGGGAGCGGGCGCCGCTATCTCTGGAGGTCCGGGAACGGGCGCCGCTGTCTCTGGAGGTCCGGGAAACGGGCGCCGCTGTCTCTGGAGGTCCGGGGACGGGCGCCGCTGGAGGCGCTGTCTCTGGAGGTCAGGAGTGGGCGCCGCTGGTGGCGCTGTCTCTGGAGCTCAGGAGTGGGCGCCGCTGGTGGCGCTGTCTCTGGAGGTCAGGAGTGGGCGCCGCTGGTGGCGCTGTCTCTGGAGGACCAGGAACGGGCGCCGCTGGTGGCGCTGTCTCTGGAGGACCGGGAACGGGCGCCGCTGGTGGCGCTGTCTCTGGAGGTCCGGGAACGGGCGGCGCTGTCTCTGGAGGTCCGGGAGCGGGCGCCACTGGTGGCGCTGTCTCTGGAGGTCCGGGAGCGGGCACCGCTGGTGGCGCTGTCTCTGGAGGTCCGGGAGCGGGCGCCGCTTGTGGCGCTGTCTCTGGAGGTCCGGGAGCGGGCACCGCTGGTGGCGCTGTCTCTGAAGGTCAGGAGTGGGCGCCGCTGGTGGCGCTGTCTCTGGAGGTCCGGGAGCGGGCGCCGCTGGTGGCGCTGTCTCTGAAGGTCAGGAGTGGGCGCCGCTGGTGGCGCTGTCTCTGGAGGTCCGGGAGCGGGCGCCGCTTGTGGCGCTGTCTCTGGAGGTCCGGGAGCGGGCGCCGCTGGTGCCGCTGTCTATGGAGGTCCGGGAGCGGGCGCCGCTGTCTCTGGAGGTCCCGGAGCGGGCGCCACTGGTGGCGCTGTCTCTGGAGGTCCGGGAACGGGCGCCGCTGCTGGCGCTGTCTCTGGAGGTCCGGGAGCGGGCACCGCTGGTGGCGCTGTCTCTGAAGGTCAGGAGTGGGCGCCGCTGGTGGCGCTGTCTCTGGAGGTCCGGGAGCGGGCGCCGCTGGTGGCGCTGTCTCTGGAGGTCCGGGAGCGGGCGCCGCTTGTGGCGCTGTCTCTGGAGGTCCGGGAGCGGGCACCGCTGGTGGCGCTGTCTCTGAAGGTCAGGAGTGGGCGCCGCTGGTGGCGCTGTCTCTGAAGGTCAGGAGTGGGCGCCGCTGGTGGCGCTGTCTCTGGAGGTCCGGGAGCGGGCGCCGCTTGTGGCGCTGTCTCTGGAGGTCCGGGAGCGGGCGCCGCTGGTGCCGCTGTCTATGGAGGTCCGGGAGCGGGCGCCGCTGTCTCTGGAGGTCCGGGAGCGGGCGCCGCTGGTGGCGCTGTCTCTGGAGGTCCCGGAGCGGGGCGCCACTGGTGGCGCTGTCTCTGGAGGTCCGGGAACGGGCGCCGCTGCTGGCGCTGTCTCTGGAGGTCCGGGAGCGGGCACCGCTGGTGGCGCTGTCTCTGAAGGTCAGGAGTGGGCGCCGCTGGTGGCGCTGTCTCTGGAGGTCCGGGAGCGGGCGCCGCTGGTGGCGCTGTCTCTGGAGGTCCGGGAGCGGGCGCCGCTTGTGGCGCTGTCTCTGGAGGTCCGGGAGCGGGCACCGCTGGTGGCGCTGTCTCTGAAGGTCAGGAGTGGGCGCCGCTGGTGGCGCTGTCTCTGGAGGTCCGGGAGCGGGCGCCGCTGGTGGCGCTGTCTCTGAAGGTCAGGAGTGGGCGCCGCTGGTGGCGCTGTCTCTGGAGGTCCGGGAGCGGGCGCCGCTTGTGGCGCTGTCTCTGGAGGTCCGGGAGCGGGCGCCGCTGGTGCCGCTGTCTATGGAGGTCCGGGAGCGGGCGCCGCTGTCTCTGGAGGTCCGGGAGCGGGCGCCGCTGGTGGCGCTGTCTCTGGAGGTCCCGGAGCGGGCGCCACTGGTGGCGCTGTCTCTGGAGGTCCGGGGACGGGCGCCGCTGGAGGCGCTGTCTCTGGAGGTCAGGAGTGGGCGCCGCTGGTGGCGCTGTCTCTGGAGGTCAGGAGTGGGCGCCGCTTGTGGCGCTGTCTCTGGAGCTCAGGAGTGGGCGCCGCTGGTGGCGCTGTCTCTGGAGGACCGGGAACGGGCGCCGCTGGTGGCGCTGTCTCTGGAGGACCGGGAACGGGCGCCGCTGGTGGCGCTGTCTCTGGAGGTCAGGAGTGGGCGCCGCTGGTGGCGCTGTCTCTGGAGGACCGGGAACGGGCGCCGCTGGTGGCGCTGTCTCTGGAGGTCAGGAGTGGGCGCCGCTTGTGGCGCTGTCTCTGGAGCTCAGGAGTGGGCGCCGCTGGTGGCGCTGTCTCTGGAGGACCGGGAACGGGCGCCGCTGGTGGCGCTGTCTCTGGAGGTCAGGAGTGAGCGCCGCTGGTGGCGCTGTCTCTGGAGGACCGGGAACGGGCGCCGCTGGTGGCGCTGTCTCTGGAGGTCAGGAGTGGGCGCCGCTGGTGGCGCTGTCTCTGGAGGACCGGGAACGGGCGCCGCTGGTGGCGCTGTCTCTGGAGGTCCGGGAACGGGCGCCGCTGGTGGCGCTGTCTCTGGAGGTCCGGGAGCGGGCGCCGCTGGTGGCGCTGTCTCTGGAGGTCCGGGAGCGGGCGCCGCTGGTGGCGCTGTCTCTGGAGGTCCGGGAGCGGGCACCGCTGGTGGCGCTGTCTCTGGAGGTCCGGGAGCGGGCGCCGCTGGTGGCGCTGTCTCTGGAGGTCCGGGAGCGGGCGCCGCTGTCTCTGGAGGTCCGGGAACGGGCGCCGCTGTCTCTGGAGGTCCGGGGACGGGCGCCGCTGGAGGCGCTGTCTCTGGAGCTCAGGAGTGGGCGCCGCTGGTGGCGCTGTCTCTGGAGCTCAGGAGTGGGCGCCGCTGGTGGCGCTGTCTCTGGAGGACCGGGAACGGGCGCCGCTGGTGGCGCTGTCTCTGGAGGACCGGGAACGGGCGCCGCTGGTGGCGCTGTCTCTGGAGGTCAGGAGTGGGCGCCGCTGGTGGCGCTGTCTCTGGAGGACCGGAACGGGCGCCGCTGGTGGCGCTGTCTCTGGAGGTCAGGAGTGGGCGCCGCTGGTGGCGCTGTCTCTGGAGGACCGGGAACGGGCGCCGCTGGTGGCGCTGTCTCTGGAGGTCAGGAGCGGGCCGCTGTCTGAGAGGCGGGTGGTTGAATTCATCTTGCCGAGGCCTGAGTTGAGGCTTCGTCAGAGAAAACGAGGAGGCCGCGAACGGGGCAAGTGGAAGCGGCGAAGCCTCCACCTCCTGGTCGCACAGGCCTCGCAACTCGGGCTCCATGTGTTGCCGGGGCAGCGAGCGGGGATCTGCAGAGCTCGGCCCGGAGGATGGGCGCCTCCCTCCTGCTGCAGCTGTCGGCCCACGAGCGGGAGTTGGACTTGGTCTTCCTGGATCACAGCTACGCCAAACCCTGGAGCGCCCACCCGGAGGCCAGCAGCTCTCGGCCGGCCCGCCTGCTCTTCGTCACCCCGCGGAGGCATCAGGATAGCAGCAGGTGAGGGGGCCGAAGGGTCAGCTTCAGGTATCGTTGAGAAAAGGGGT